>NC_090726.1:142664965-142674965 GCF_036898095.1 Palaemon carinicauda | reverse complement strand
TATGCCACGACCAAGGATAATAACATCTCGTAAATATTGAAGATAGGATATATATACACAGGGAATTAATTCTCAAAGCAACAAAATTTGGTCATTCCCACTTTGAACCTCGTCTATGTAAAGTTTCATATAAATCTTGTCCTAATGTTAACTTCTAGTGTCTATTTGTGTTATATGGATGCAAAATCGAATATTTCATAGGTCACTTTTGAAATCACATCCGTTACCATATCGAAGTTTCTGTATTGGTAACATATACTTTTCAAACGATTCCAATTTGCTACTGAGCGTCCACTAATCCTCTTGTGTTCGCTACAATTACTTTCACATTTCTTAGTTTTAAAGAAAAACACAAAATCATAGCCCTTTTGTCTCTTGGTATCAGTTATATATCGAACCTTAATAACTACAATCATTCATGGGTGAAAGGAATCACTTGGTTTTACAGCATATTTTTGTAGTTCAAGTAAAAGGCCGAATTTCATATAAAAGGGCAAAAGTAAAATTCTCAAAATTCATATTCTGTTCTCATTTTTTTCGAAAAGCAAAGACATAAAATAGCAAGGAGGTTATATTTCGGACCAATTAGGATTCTTAGTTCTCTATGTTATAAAAATGAAAATTTCTCTAGGTTTAAATTATTTCATTAAAACCGATTAATTTGAATAAACACACGACTATTTTAAAGAAGGATTATTTTCAGCTCTTAAAAATCTTTATCTCACACGTGATTGGTTAGAAGTTTAAAATTTCCGTGAATTATTATTATTTTTTTCTTTTTTTTTTTAAAGTCACTGCATAATGGAATATTCATAATTCAACCAATCAGCGAGACGTTCGTATAATAAGTCACGTAGTAAGTTATTATTTATCATACATCAAAGATGAAATATCATATAAGCTTTACTCTTAGTTCAAGTATTATGAGATATTTTCACAATCATGTCACATTATCTTCAATAGTAAAATTTCAATATTCAAAAATATTATCTTGGTTACTGATTTTATACTAACGACTGATAAGTCATAAGTTAAGAACAGAAATTGCTAAAAGAAATGTAAGAATATTTATTGAAAACAAAATTTGATACAACTCAATTCATATCAATATAATTAATTAATCTGAAGTACTTACTACGTTTAATATATTACCATAAAATTGGTTTAAAAATCCATCTTACGATGATCTGTGAAAACCTTAATCGTTAAATCAGGTTCTACCACTCTCTTTATCACACACAAAAAAAAGCATAAAACAACAGAGGTTCAATGTACAAGGCGTTGCTTTAGGCTTCTGGACAATGTAAAAAGTCAAGACGTCAGAATTATCCGACAACAGGAAGTACCAGAGGCTTTCTCAGGTCACAATTAGAATACTTGTCTGAATCGTACATGAAGAGGTCTATAACCTAAAATATCTTTCTCAAACTAAGCTACACAAATTTGGTCATAATTGGTCACAATTACATTCATGTATGTATGTACGTATTTATGTATGTATATATATATATATATATATATATAAATATATATATACATATATATATATATATATATATATATTTACTATATGTAGGAAGATAAATGGATTGTATTACTAACACACAAACACACACATATACATACATACATACATACATACACACATATATATATATATATATATATGTGTGTGTATATATTAGTAATACAATCCATTCATCTTACTACATATAGTAGATGAACGCTATTATGCACCTATTTTCTATGCTTTCATAACTATTGGACTAGGAATTTTAATTTATCTCAATGCTCATGGAGCAGCCTTGTTTAACTAAGATCTTTAGTAGGTGGCTTTACCAGAGCAGTTACAGCTCGTAGGTTTGGGAGTAACAGTCCTGAATATGAGATCCTTAAACATCATGTAGCAAGCCAATATGGCTCAATCAGTCAGTTGATTTAATAATGCCTCACAAAATTCGGCGTCTCTTTGTTGATGTAAGTACAGACATACATATCTAATCTATTTATCAATACATATAGGCCCTATATATATATATATATATATATGTGTGTGTGTGTGTCTGTGTGTGTATGTATATGTGTGTGTGTGTGTGTGTGGATGAAAAAAAAAATACGCAAAGCTTTATTACCATGATTTTTTTTTTCTTTTTTAAGAAACTACTTTGGCTACAGTGTCCCATCTAACCGCCGATTTTACCTAAATATCCATATAAAAAGTTGCCTTGTGATACATGAGGATATACAAATAAATTATCTCATCCTTAAAAGCAGGAAAATTCCCATTTACGTGTAGTTGTAATAGTGAATAGGATTTTCTAAAAGCTGACAAAAACATATATATGATGGGAGAATAATGATAATAAATCAAGACAGCATAATATATCTAAAACGTTATTCATCACAAAACATATATGCGAGTTTGTTGAATCATGCAACGACATCCATATATACTAGAGAGTGCCGAAGATACGAAACAAGGAACACAGAAATTTGTCAAGAGGAAAATGTGAAATGGTAAATAGGAAATGCTGCAAGCACTCAAACTCCCTCCTGAGGAAAAGGATCATATAAACAAAGAGAGAGAGAGAGAGAGAGGAGAGGAGAGAGAGGAGAGAGAGAGAGAGAGAGAGAACAAGGAGCATACCCTATGAAAAGAAATATAAGGCCGTTGGGAATAAAGAAAAACTTGGCAAGCACATCTGACAGAACCTCTCAGTGGGTAAAGCCCGTAAACCTCTCTAAACTGACTTTTGAAATTTGAAAAAAGGAACTCTTTGCACTCTTTTCTTTCTCTTCTGATCAAGAAAGAGAGAGAGAGAGAGAGAGAGAGGAGAGAGAGAGAGGAGAGAGAGAGAGAGAGCACTTCAGTGTACGATTAAAATCAAGGTTATGTTTTAAAGATCCTTCAATTTTGAATAAAACAAAAGCATATAATTGATGAGTATGGCTATGGTTAGTTTAAGGAAATGCGTGAGGATATAAAGGATATCGATTAAAATGTACATGAGAGAACCTAAACAAAAGTAAAAAGTAAGGTTAATGCACAAATATTTCTCTAAACGAACGAAGCAAATGGAGATGCATTATGGTGTGGATGCAATCCTCAGTCATTGACATGAATACTTCGACGATTTGTTGAACGTAGATAATGGAACAGCTGCAGATCTGCAAGAAGCAAGAGTGCAGAGGATTAGTTCAAAGGTGAAGATTCTTATGGCAAAAGCAGATGAGGACGGAAAGAATTCAATTCAAGAGTTTGGCGAATGGACAAACACAAAACGTTGATATCATTAAAAAGGAAAAGCTGCAGTGCTGTACTGAGAGTCACCGCGCAACTGAGTACCACACCTCTTTCTAGATGATTGAAAGAATCAGAAGAAATAATTGCAGGATTAATTTTTTTCAGTCGGTTAAAAGGAAAGATGACAAAACCGTTTCTAAGAATTATAGGGACTTACCATTACTTAATATGCCACAGAATATGTATGGTAGGATATCAATAAGAAAGTAAGGCAATACACTAAAAAGGTGTATTGATCTATTGCTTTTTTATGAAATAATTGAGAGAAAAATTTGACAACAAAAAGTGTTCCGAATGTATAGCTTAGAAATGCACGAGATAGGACGATTGTAAGTTTTAGTGATATTAATAGAGAGCGCTAGAGTAAGTGATTTGTTATATATATATATATATATATATATATATATATAAAAGTGTTTGAGTCGTGAATGTGCGATACTTCCATGGCTGCTCAATATTTGTATTGATGGAGGGATGCTGGAAGTCAGAGAAGGACAGTCGATGTCTGTGGGAAGTTATAGGAAAACCGAGATGCAAATGGAGCTCAGAATTGCTGATGATGACTGATGATTCGTAATGGACTGATGGGGATAGATGAAAAACCCAGAAACTAATAAAAATTGCTTACAAAAGGAGAAAATTCAGAGTAAACACATACATGCATGCAGACACGCTGACAATCAGATATAAATATACACTATATATATATATATATATATATATATATATATTTATATATATATATATAGTAAAACCTCTTTCATTACTTTACGAGAACCCTCCCAGTCACGGAATTCCGCAGATAACAGGCGAAATATTCTCCAAAGAAATACAATTCTACGTTAAATGTCAAATACACTACAGCAGTGAGTGTTTTATACTGTAATAACAATATAATGCAGTGGATGAAAATCTGATACTGGAAATACTAATATCCTCTCTCTTTCTCTCTCTCTCTCTCTCTCTCTCTCTCTCTCTCTCTCTCTCTATCTCTCTCTCTCTCATATTCGTATTAGTATTTCAATATGCTGTATCACACTAAACTAATAAGTATATAAATTAGAATTACTGCATAATGTATGTTACTGTTGTAATAACATGATAATGTCACGTATGGTACTATTTGATTTTATAAAATGCATAATAAAGTTAATGTAAAATATGATCAGCGATATTAAAAGATTCGAACTTTTTTCTCTCTCTAAAACAAAAGTGAAAGGTGGAGGAATTCAATAGTTTTTATTTTCCAAAAAGCTGAAATAATCTTATTTAGAAAAAGCATATTATTTCCGGCTGAAAAATAATGAATGTATAATCTACATAAAATTTCTGATAATTTCATACCTTTCTTATTTATTTACGAAAAAAAAAAATTCTTTGGAAAGAAAACTCTTTAAAAGTATCATAACAAGATAACATGAAATATGTTCAACTCTATGCAATAATAGAAGGTTAGCCAGGGCACCATCCATCCGTTGAGATACTACCACTAGAGAGTTATAGATCCTTTAACTGGTCATACAGTACTACATTGGATCGCACTCTTGGGTTACGGCTAATTTTTTCTTTACCTACACATACACCGAATAGTCTGGCTTATTTTTTACACTTTTCCTGTCCTCATACACTTGACAACACTGAGATTACCAAATAATTATTCTTTGTTCAAGGGGTTAAATACAGCACAGTAATTATTCAGAGGCTACTTTCCTCTTGGTAATGGCAGAAGAGCCTCTTTAGCTATGGTTAGCAGCTTTACTAGGAGGACACTCCAAAACCAAACCATGTTCTCTTGCCTTGGGTAGTGCCATAGCCTTTGTATCATGGTCTTTCACTGTATTGGGTTAGACTTCTCTTGCTTGACAAAACCCCCACATGACATAATCCCCACACGACAAAACCCCCACTGACAAAACCCCCACACGACAAAATCCCTTACTGACAAAACCCCCACTGACAAAACCCTCACACGACAAAACCCCCACATAACAAAACTCCCATTACCAAATTCTCTTTTAGTAGTTAAACTATTGATAAAGCAAAGTCTCTTTTGGTAGTTATTTGCAAAAATATCAATAAATCAACTTCTCTTTTGGTAGTTATTTACATCGAAAGTATATTAACTTTTCTTTACTTGTTTTGTCATGCATTCCGATCATGGAAGTTATCCGTAATAATAAAGGTTGTGAAAACCTGTGTTATAATGGCTATATGTATACAAAAAGACCACCAGTGCTACAACAAAGAGATGGGGATGTCCTAGAAGATCAGCGTTGAGATATAATGGAAAAATAACAATAGCGAGATGATGGATCAGTGGAAGCAACAAAAATGCATACAACCCTCTATCAACAGGTCAAATCAATCAGAGTAAATATTAGCCGCATTGTAGCGGATTCCTTGGAAAGTATGACACAAGAGGGAAATCTTGCCATGGGAAATTAAATACAATTAAAAGATATGTTCAAAGAAAACATCAAGAAGGACACCCTGAGGATCGAGAATCGTTGAGGGACTTCGAAATTTCAGGAGAGTGGACTATGACTCGAGGAGAAAATCCTGTGGCTTTTCTTCTTCTTGATAATGGTGCTGAAGCCAGCAATCGAATAATTATATTTGCTACAAAAGACGTAAGGCATCATTTAGCTAAGGCAGATGTTCGGTATATGGGTGGTACCTTTTTCTCAGCACCTGCGTTATTTGAACAGCTATTTGTTATTACAGCCCCACTCGGTGACTCAGCAATAAGCTGTGTGTGTGGTTTTCTTCCCGGCAAATCACAGGAAACCTATCAAGGATTTCTTACAAAAAATTTGGAAAAGGGAGAGGAACTATTTACAGGAAATCTATCAAGAATTTTTTACAACAATTTTGGAAAAAAGAGAGGAACTATTAACAGGAAATCTATCAAGAATTTCTTACAAAAATTTTGGAAAGGGGAAAGGAACTAGGATTAGATATGAATCCAGTTACTACGATGTCAAGACTTCGAAAAATCTCTCTTGAATGCAATTGAAAACGTATTGGGACCTCTTATTCATACTAAAACCCGTTTTTATCACCTGCCACAAAATACATGGCGGAAAGTACAAAGTTTAGGGCTAAGCAATGTCTACAAGGAAGATGAATCTACTAGGCACTTTTGCAGTATGACTGATGGATTAGCTTATCTGCCAGCGGATTAAATCATAGATGGCATGGATTTCCTTAAATTGAATTTCCCAACCCACCTTTAACCTCTTTTGGAATATTTTGATTCTGTTTATGTGACGGGTACCAAGCGTCGATCACAACAAATCTCACCATTATTTTCTCCTGAAAAATGGAGTGCGTATGAAGCAACTGTTAGTGGTGAAGATCGTACAACTAACCTATGTGCAATCTGGAATAATTCTTTGAAATACCTTGTGGGTTATAGTCACCCCACAATTTGGACTGCAATTGAAGCTCTGAACTAAGATGCAGTGCTGGTTAAAACTTCCTTAGAAAAGAATCCCATAGGAGAACTTCTTCGTAAGAAACAAAAGCGAGAAACTAAAATTGCATTCGCGTTTGCAAAAAATTTGTCTTGATTTTAGTAATGTCACAAAAAACAAAGAAGAATTTTTAGAATAACTTCAACCGGTATCCTGCTGAATATTTTCATAAATAGATAAACAAATAACAACAACGACCGAAGTAATGGTGGGGTTTTGTCAGCGGGGGTTTTGTCGTGTGGTTTTTTTTTTTTTTTTTTTTTGTGTGTTGTGGGGTGTTTGTCAGTGGCCGTTTTGTCGTGTGGGGATTTTGTCATTGGGGTTTTTGTCAGTGGATGTTTTGTCGTGGTTGTTTTGTCGGTTCCCCCACTCGGGCATGCTATTCTATCCTGTATCCATTCCTCTTGGTGTTTTTTTTTTTTTGTTTTTTTTTTTTTATGGGAGATGCAATTTGATGCTGTTGCTGTTTTAAAATATTTTGTTTTGATTGTTCATTAATTCTCATGTAGTTTATTTATTTTCTTGTTTCCTTCCTCACCTGGCTATTTTTACCCGTTGGAGCCCTTGCACTTATAGCAGACTGCTCTTTCAGCCACAGTTGTAGTTTATAATAATAATAATAATAATAATAATAATAATAATAATAATAATAATAATAACATGAGAATTAACCACCAAAGTCAACCCCAAACAGATATGTGAAATTTCTTTACAAAAGATAACTTCTTAAAGTTAACTACTTGACAATATCATTGGCCTTTATTCCACAATTTATCAATATATAAGAAAGTTATATGAAAATTATTTCTTTATGCATAAAACTGGTTTCTAGTAGAAGACTGGTAATGTAATTTATATAAAATTATATGCAATAAATTCATCTTTACAAAATCTACGTTAGACCAAATTAGATAAAGATAGAATATACAGGGAAATGGTGAAATAAATGGAATAAGGAAGATGATGAATAAGAAATGAAATAAGGCTGATGAGGAATAAGAAAGGAAATAAGGCTGAAAAGAAATAAGAACAGGAATAAAGAAAAAATGGAATAGGAAATGTATAATGAACAATAAAAATTGATAAATAACAAAAACGAAACGGTAAATGAAAAGGAAATAGTAAAGACGGAAGAATGAGAGAAACCTTTTAGACTTTGCCATGAAATAAAACCAATACATGCAGAATATAGTTGGATAGATTGAATAAAAAAAATAATAAGGATAATAAAGAATAAAAAAAGGAATAAGGATAATAAAGAATAAAAAAAAGGAATAAGGATAATAAATAATAAGAAAATGAATAAGGAAAAAACAAGTATAACAAGAATAAACTAACTGGCAACGAAGAGTAAAACTACATGAAAAACAGAAATGAAAAGGAAATAGAAAAGGGGGGAAGAATGGGAGAAACCTTTTAGCCCTTGAGCCAACATTCCCTTTACATGAAACGCAATTTAACAGCGGAAAACTCTACTGAGCATTGATGTAATGGCGCCCACTTTAAACATTTTGTCCGGTGCTTACAGTTTGGCGGTGCTTTTAAATGAATTTTTTGTGTGTATATATTTTTTCATGATGGTATCAATAGCTGAATAGTGCATAGTCAAATCAGTGGTTTGGGGAATATGCAGATAAGGTTTTCCTGTGTGTATATGTATTAAAAAATGTATATATATCCTCCACATATATACAGTATATATATACAAAATTTATGTATATATATACAGTGTGTATATATATATATATATATACATATATATATATACATATATATATATATATACATTATATATATATACATATATATATATATATATATATATTTCACTTTGTACCCTGAAGTGTACGTAATACACGAAAAAACTTGGTACCTGGTATTTTACTTTCCTGTTTTCTGTGGACTTTACACTTAAATATCTGCCACGTGCAGTTTTGTGACTGTTAAGTAATATATATATATATATATATATGTGTGTGTGTGTGTGTGTGTGTGTGTGTGCATTTATAAACCTATGTAGATTTTTATAAATTACTTTTATCAGCAAGCCTGTCCGTATTTTGACACGCCGAACAAATCTCGATATTATTTCATATTTTTTTCTCCCACCCCAATATCACCTTTATATTACAAATTCCCAAGTGACGTTCGAGGTGACATATTTTCCGTTATATCAAAAGCTTTGTCAATAGAATGTTATTGAAATAACACTCTCCATAAAACACAGCCTTCTAACTCCTTTTTCTTCACACTTCCCACCCCTTCCGCCTGTTCCATACTTTCTTATCAATCCAGGCGTTTTCTAATATAACTTTTTTCTTTTGAAATAATTTTGTTCTTCGTCACAACAGAAAAATTAATGGTACCTTATTTTACTTATTTCCAAACAAATCTAGCATGACTTACGAAGCCTTCAACACTTGATTAATCATAATTTACTCCAAAGTTATTTCTTTTTAATGATATGAGAGAATTAAAAGGAATCCTAAAAATGTTAATAAGGATGGTGGGACGATTTTAAAAGGTTTATTCATACAAGTATCTGGGAATAAATATAACGACCGATGGTAGAATGCGAATTACAGAATAGGCGAGTCAGAAGAGGAACCAGGCCGTATCCAAAAGACAGGGAAGAGATTTGAATTGATAATGTGGGAATTCATTAGTGGATTGTTGAAGAGAAGTGAGGAAGTTGAAGCTATAGAAAGAACGTATTTATGCAGTCTGACACGCACTGGAGGTGTGCGAGATGGGGAGACGTTACAGAAATGGTAAAGTGACTAAAGCAGGTGAGAATATGGATTAGAGAACCAAGAGGAAGTTCGGCCAAGGGGAACAAACGGACGACATTAGATTAATGAAAAAAAATGTGTAAGTCAGAAATAGCAGGAGGTACAAGAGGAAAAACTGGAAAAGGATTAGGCTGGCCGTGTGAAGGAACTAGATATAAAAGGCCTTACTAAAAACTATATAAGCAAAATATAGGTGAATGTAACAACGTATATGCAGGGTTCGACTTTATATATATATATATATATATATACATATATATAATATATATAATATATATACATATATATAATAATATATATATATATATATATATATGCATATATACACACATATATTTATAGAATACACACACACACACACACACACATATATATATATATATATATATACATATATATATATATATATGTGTGTGTGTATATATATA
>NC_090726.1:142652465-142659965 GCF_036898095.1 Palaemon carinicauda | reverse complement strand
CTGTAAGAGCCCGAAGGCTTGTGGCATCCTGCTTTTCAAACTGAGGTTGTAACTTGGCTAATAATAATAATAATAATAATAATAATAATAATAACAACAACATCAACCGTTTCAAAACCTATATATCATTAACTTATATCTCAAATTCACACTTCCTTTATAGTAAGGTTCTTTTCTTCTATAACCTGGTTAAGCCCATGTATCCAGCAGGTTCCGGGTCCTCCCTCCCGATATTTCAAAGACTTACACATTTTATAGCTATCTTATCGTCTTCTATTCTTGCCAATAACGGACCATCTAAAAGAATTTCTTCCATCCTACCACCTATGCTATCAATGTTACAACTTCTACCAATCTCCACATTTCTCACACTTTCAATTTTTGCATGAACACATATGGTACGCAAACAGTTCACCTGAAAGGATTCAAACTTCCTTCCACCAACATATAAAGCCCACATTTCACCTTCATAAAGATTTGCCGAATCAATATATTCCATTACTCTCAACCTGACTTTTAATAACACTTTGGGTGTACACTTTCCTTAGTTTGCGTGTTCTGTGACTCGCCTCTTCTTTAGATTTAGATTTATGAAATTGGGAACATTAGCACAGAGCTGAGGCCTAAGAGGTCATTCAGCATTCAAAAGTATTTAGAGCGAATCACTTGACATACACTAAGGCAAAAGGTAAAAGATGTTGTACAGCGAGATGAAAGAAAGGAAGCAAGAACGGAGATAAAGTTGGAGGATATAAAGCAAGTGCTGCTTGGCTCTAAAGGAACGATGCAAACACCCTAACGTAATGTCTACAGTGCACCACTTGAAGTGAACAGACGGTAATACCCCTATTATCTGTCACATTTCCTTCCAAATACTCATACGAACCAAATTCTTCCATTCTAGTCTCAGTCATTTAAAATCTCATGACCTCTCTCTCTCTCTCACAATCAGTTTTAACTTTCCCTTCTTTTAAACTTTCACCAGTTTCCGTAGTTGCAGTTAGAAATTCCAAATCATTAACAAATTTTCATCCCACTTACGAAACTCTTTTCTCATCACACAACTTTGTATACAAATTTGATATCATTTCTCCTATTTCTTGGATGAGTTTCTCTCTATATATAATATACAGCTTTGTAGACACAGGCTTTCCGTTGTCATTTTCCTATCTGAATAAGAGAGTGGTATCCCTATAATTTATAAACTATCTCCAAAACAATATCCACATCGCTTCTGTATCAATTCTATTACGAGCGTTTCAAAAGTTTACCAATTTCATATTGTTTTTCCATATTCGTCAAAAAATCTCATAACGTTGTGAGAAAAAATACTTGACCCTAAAATCATCATAATAATTAATAAACGATCTATCGATGATGTAGGAATAAAAACCAAGATTTGCACAAAATATTAACTTACAAAAAAACCTTGGAATAAAAATAAAAAAGGACTGGGAAAGATTGTCTATACTATTCTATAGGATGCGCTGGATGACGGCCGTTATATACCCTGTACTAGAATATGGATGGAGTTCACCGTGGAGTTTCCGTCTCAGGAGAGAGAGAAATCCCCCCCCCCTTCCCAACCTCTACCGTCCCTTCAACCCATCTCAAGCCTTCATTAGGGTTTATAGGTGGACTTTATTTTTCTTATTCATATTTTCCAGAGTTTTTTTATTTCACTTTTACGAAGCTTCTTTAGTTCAAAGCCTTATGAGAATTTTTATGAATCCTTTTCTTAACAATCGGTACTTTCTTTTGAACTATAAGCAAAATATCTATTTACATAATTCTGTCGCGTGCTTGATCTACTGCCATTCACTCAAAATCAAAGGATAGAGAGAGAGAGAGAGAGAGAGAGAGAGAGAGAGAGAGAGAGAGACCTTATCACATTTTAATCCGGAAGTCCACCCAGAGGAATTTCTATCTTTTTATAGTCCCTTTCCTCCCTCATTTTTCTACGCTGTGAAAGTTATTACCACTAGTTACTCTATTTTACTTGGTTTCTTTTCCCCTGGTATCTGATATTCAAGTTTTATCGTTCATATAACTAGGTCCATAAACCCACCTCTCTCTCTCTCTCTCTCTCTCTCTCTCTCTCTCTCTCTTCACGCTTAGCACAAATCAGCCCAGAGGTAACGGACACAAACTGGAATTGAAAAGATACAACACCACTCGATGTGGCAATTTCTTTGCATACAAAATAGCAAATACTTGGAATAGACTTACATCGGGTGTAGTAAACAGTAACACGGCAAGCGAGTTCAAGAATAAGTTAGACAAGATCATAAAAACTCTCTAAATGCTTAAAGTAAATCACTCTACCAAAGAATAAATGCAGTCTCCGCGGATGGCCTAATACGTCTTTGAGACATTCAAAATCCTTATAACACATTACTTCAAATATCTTTGATTTTAGTTTCCTTGGGACAAACGAACATCCAAGAAAATAAGAAAATGCGGAAAATTATAACATTCAAATTAGGGCATCACATGCAACATCAACAACAAGAGAAAACCTAGTCGATATCGTTCTCAATAAAGGTCTAAAAGATTTAAAGGTCACTCATGAATGGCGGGGGCAAGGGACAATAACAATGTCTTACCAGGGTAATGCCCTAGAAACCAACCATATATACATATGAACAGCGCCCAAGCTCCTTCTCTATCCAATCTAGGACCAGTGAGGGCCAGGTAATGGTTGCTGATAATTCAGAAGGTAGACCTATAGGCTCCCCCAAAACACCCGATCCTTAGCTCACAAGGATGGCGCAGTTTCAGCAACTATAAGAAACTAACTATAGAACTTGAACGGATGTCAAACAAAGGTCCACAAAAATACCAGGCAGGGACGTTTCCAATTGGCTAAAACAACCATAAAGTCTTCTACAAAGAAGACGCAACGTTCTCTTTTAGAAACATCTTTACTTTCCTTGCTATTATTCACCTTTTAATAATGATGTTTATTATAATTTCCTTGGAAAATAAAAGGGGATAGGAGACAACCCCTTAGGGATGAAATGACTTACAAAGGTTTTTTTTTTTTTTTTGACGTTGCTGGAGACCTAAATGTGTCGAGAAAAATCGAACTAAGGCGAAATGTGTCTGATCCATTGGGCATAATGTCATAAAAAAGCGTTAAACAAACAATGTTAATCGTACAGTTTAATGCCTCCCCCCCAAAAAAAAAAAATTCTTTGAAACTGCAGGAAGAATACCGATATCTTTAAAGGAACGATAAGGAGTAAATATCAAAACATAAATAGAAAACAACATGAATGGGGCACCTGTTGCAGTCTTTTTATATAATAATAATAATAATAATAATAATAATAATAATAATAATAATAATAATCAGTAGTTATTCTGTTCAAACAAATGAAGACAAAACAATAAACCTTCAAATGTGAAATATATCATTATAATAATATAAAATTCCTTAGAGTTCGAGGAATAATACCAACTTCTTCAGATGGAAATATTCACTACCCTCTAAAGAATTCTGTATCATTATGATAATAAAAATAAAAATCATACTTCAAAACAATAAGTTCAACTCCAGCATTATTACACAAACTGAACCTACGGTAAAGCATTGCCCGACTTCATTTATATGCAGCAGCACTCCTTTGACGTTCAAACGCTTTAATAACCTAAAGAAGGTTTATCTGTAAATGACCTCTGAAACGTTTCTCTCTCTTAAGATGTCTACTAAAAAGGATAGACACACGCAAGGAGAAACTGTCGTTCTTGGAGGGTCATTATTATATATAATGTTTTTATTAATTTTTATTAATCATTATCATTAAGTTTTATTACAAAATTTTATTACTAATCATTATTGTTATTATTATAATTATCATTATTATTATCATTATTATTATTATTATTATCATTATTAATAATAATAATAATAATAATAATAATGTCAAAAACAATAATGTTGAACACAACCCAAAGACATAAAACTAATAAAATAAACTTAAATATTTAAATAATTAAATGATGGAAGACAGCTGAGGAAGATATAAGATGTGCCGAACGACGACATTGGAAGAAAGATGGGTATCCAGTGTAGTTTCCATCTTAACAATCCCCCTTCAATTTAACCACACCAACCCCTCCTGGCGGCTGAATCTCTCTCCCTCTCAACACAATTCGGAGATTCTTTGGTTAACTTCATCTTTTTACATTTTTTATATTTCGATTTTATTAGCTTCGCATCTAATCTCAAGTAAAGTTTTGTTTCTTTTTTTCTTTTTTATTTACAGCAAGAGCGTTTTTACTGTTCGATTTAATTATTCCTAAACCCTATTTCTCAATGTCCAATGTTTACTTAATATTATTGCATTCTCTTTCATTTCCTCCTCCCGTGAGTTTTCTTTCGTATTCAGTTTATTTCTCGACTTCACCCTTCCTCCAGCTCCGGAAATTCAAGTGAAGATCATGGAAGGGTGAAATGAGAGAGAGAGAGAGAGAGAGAGAGAGAGAGAGAGAGAGAGAGAATTTTATATACTAAATAGAACTACAATACCACCCAGGAGATTTTTGTCATTTCCTCATTTTCTTCGCAACATTTTTTTTTATTTGGTCATGAACATTTCTACACTCAAATTTCGTTTCTTTCCAAGTTTCATCTAGAAAAAATGGATTATTCTATCGGTTTCAGCGTTGTAACCTGCCTAAATTTACAATTTCTAAAATGAGTGGGTTACGAGATATATATTTTTATTGCCAAAAAAAAAAGAGAAAAAAAAACAACAACAACAACGTTTGAGAACATAAAGTCATAATATTACAAGAGAAAACACACAAAAGAATGTCCAATCCTAAAAATAAAAAACAGAAAAAATAATCACTCAGTAAAAATGTATTTTTGTACTCAACAGTACAAAGTTAAAAAAGAAGTATCGGAAAAAAAAAAAAAAAAAAAAAAAAAAAACAGATAAGTTTCAATGGTATCTATAAAAATATTCAATCCACAATAGATAAATTGCTATTCTGAAGTGAATAAAACAAGGCCAAAATGTTCATACATTAATTACACAGCCTATGACATATATACTATATATATATATATATATATATACATACGTACATACATACATACATACATACATATATATATATATATATATATGTGTGTGTGTGTGTGTGTGTGTGTGTATAAAGCAGTAACTGAAAACCACCACAATAATGGCAGAAATCAACTATATAACAATTAAGAATTTCAGTATGCCTCATTAGACATCAAATCATTCTTACAAGTAAAGATACTGCCTTAAATTAAATGAGTCGACACTTTCTAAATTATAAAATTGAGAACAAAAGGATATTCATAAATATGAAAAAACTAATACAAACAGGAAATCTGTGATTTAAATCAAATTTAAAAACTCTTAACGAAAGTGAGATAAACTATAGTTTAAGGGCACAACTAGCATCATGAAACTATGATTGCTCAAGATAAGGCTTACAGCAATCTTGAAAGAATACTATAAAAACCATCATTGATTAAGATGAAATAGGCAATTATTTTCAATCCATAATACGCTGGATTGCTAAATAACTAAAAACATAATCGGGATATCGTAAGCAAATTACAGCAGAACAACTCTGTTTTATCCACTTCCAGTAACAATAAACTTTAAGATTATAAAATCTCTGAGAAGAAATAGAGACCTGATACTGAGACAGAGAGGTAAGAATATCACCGCAAGAATCAATATCTTTATTATTACAAAATTAGTGAGTATGGCCAGTGAGTTACCCTTCTGCTCTCATTCTTATTCTCTTTACTTCCAATATATACTTGTGAAATTGGTTTCTCTATCTAACAACATCTGGAAATGACTCATCACAGGAAGGGAAATAAATTATTATAGAGTTAAAAGTTTCGTTTCAAAATAAAATAAGAGTACTTTATTAAAAAGATACCAGAATGACACTTACAAAAGAAGAGCCTAAAAGTTTAATTTTGCTGTTCTGAATGCTCATAACGACCAAAATAAACTACAGCAAGTCTAACCCAGCTAAAACGTGCATACATTTTATTTGTCAGAAGTAAGACAATGGAAACTTAAAGAATCTCAAACTGCACACAAAATATTTCACAAGAAAAGGAAACAAAGCAGGGAAAATATTTTAAAGGAATTTTGACTTTCATGTCAAATAATGATGGGAAAATGTGGCCAGATATTCTGCCATTTCCATTCCTAATTTCTATTCTGAAAGAAATTGACATAAATCACGACGCTACAACAACGCAACTTGAGACCTAACGCAGGCACTATGGTGTATTATTCTCCCATTAGAAATTCAAATACCTATGATAATAAAAGATTCCTACTTTCCGTAAGAATACTGCGTATAAAACTAGTAGTGAAGGAAGTATCTTGGATGTTTCCCTTCTTTTACATCATAACTTGATCTAAATTCTTCGTTCAGTTTCATCTCTCTCTCTCTCTCTCTCTCTCTCTCTCTGTATATATATACATATATATATGTATATATACATATTTATATACATACATACATACATATATATATACATATATATACATATATATACATATATAATTATATATATACATACATATAAAGATATATATATATACATATACATACATACACACATATATATATATATATATATATATATATGTATGTATGTATATATATGTTTTTCAGTATGTTTTTTTTTCTTTTCATCTTTACCTTGGTCTATCACTCTCATAGGACTGAATTTAGTTTCATTTCTTGTATTTATAAAGTTTCAGTAACTCACCTGTGTAATAACCTGCTAAATTTCTCTTTCTTCCTATTTCCTCTCTTCCCCATCCTCGCACTCTCCTCAACCTCACTCACCCGATTTCCAGCATTTTGAACTCCATGATTTTCTTTTTCTTTGCGAGAGCTTGTCGTTCATCCCCTTACTCCCAAGCGAGTCATTTTTATTCAACTGTTTCATTCTACCTTTTCATTTTTCACGACTCCACGACAGATTCATCTTTCTCTTATATATTTTTCAAGTTTATGATATAATACAGTTTTATTTGAAGTGTCTGTTTCAATTGCAAAAATCTAATATACCTTTGTTTTTTTTTACTAACTGTGACAGATTTCCTTGATGTTTAAAGTTATTAGGAATGTATGTAAGTGAATTGTTTGAACCCTTTTGTGTTTTTAGATTTTAAATAATTCTGCTATGTTGATAACCTCAGTGCTTTGACGTAAAGATTTCTTACAGCAAATGTTCCATTTTCAAATGTATTTCATATCATCAGTATTTTTTCACGTAATGAGCACAAAAGAATCACTTTCATAAAAACAAAAATGGTTTCTTTGCCTATGCTTATACTTCAACCACAACAACTTCATCTTTACCTTCAATGCCCATCCCCTTTAACTTTTTTTTTTTTTTTTTTTGTTATGACTTTTTACTGCACGACTCCTCTGGTCCCCCCTTTTTTATCTATCCTCATCTTCCCGATCCAATCA
>NC_090726.1:142608220-142651965 GCF_036898095.1 Palaemon carinicauda | reverse complement strand
ATCTTCCCGATCCAATCATTTTTCATTTTAGTCTTCCCTGCCTTGTCTCATCTTCTTCCCATTCTGCTGCTTCCACTGTCATCAATATCTCTTTCGTCATTCCTGCTTTCACTTACCCTATTCCATCCATCATTATTCTGAAATGGAGGCTGCTTTCCTTCCGGTATTCCTTTTATAAACAGCAGAGAGAGAGAGAGAGAGAGAGAAAGAGAGAGAGAGAGAGAGAGAGAGAGAGAGAGAGGGTTAATAAACAACTTTCCCCTAAAAGTCAGGTGCATAAGGCGTCTCTCTCTCTCTCTCTCTCTCTCTCTCTCTCTCTCTTCTAAGTGAAATGGTAAAAGTGTTAATTCCGTCAACGTCATTATTCAAGCATTAAATTACAAACTAATAATGATGGTACACAGCTGAGCTGGATCTATTAAAAAAACCTTTGTTAAAATAAAATTCTAAAATCTTCTAAACTGAACTCTAAGCTGTGTAATATCAAATTAAAAATCAAAGGAAACCCATTGAAGAGAAGCTAGCACTGAAATATAATCTATACAAAATATACTCATAATACTCATTATGTGTTTACAAGTATAACCAGAAACATCTTGTAACACTCGCCTTTTTAGAGGTCATATGTGCCATCGGCATCCGGTCACCAATCAAATTAGTGACTAGACCCAATTTTGCTTAGCTTTTCTAATCAGAAGCCATTAGTATAGTGAGAGAGAGAGAGAGAGAGAGAGAGAGAGAGAGAGAGAGAGCACTGCCACACTCATACATCATCTGTTGAAACGAGGATGATTTTAATGTGCAGAACACTTTCACCTTTCACATTACCCACTCTTGAGAGAGACAGCCTCCTCAGGAACAGCAATAAATCTACTGTCTGTGTCACTTATGAAAGAAAGAGAGTAAATAAAAAGACGGATTATCTCCAGGATGTTATGGCAAAATTCAAGACTAGATTCTAGCCCAACAAGTTTTCGAAGGTAGTGGGCCACTAAAAACCTATATAAATTTATGGGACACTCAAAAACCATAAACTTTGTGTTCCACCTAGGATTCTAACATTCCTAATGGCATTCCTAACAAATTGGATGGCTAAGGCCCTAAACAATGTAAGGTCGTCTTTGATTTTCTTCGTTGAATTCAGCATAAAAAACTACGAAAACCAGATAAAATTTACAACTTTTAACGAGGGCGAAGCGATTACAAATGTTACTGTTCAAGAGATTTTTGCGACCCATATAACTTCTGCAGAATCTGACACGGATCCTCCCCAAAACTCTGAAGAACTATTTAGGATGTTAATGGTATACAATATGAGGTCACCTTTCATCTCACCAACGACGACCTTTTCCAAAATATGGAAGGTATGGCAAAAGGGATTACCATGCTCTTTGTACTAAGCCACTCTATGAGACAGGTCTCCAACATCCAATTGAAAATAAGAAATTATAGTGGATATATGTATGATATCTTTGTGAAAATCATGGGAGCAGAAGCTAACTGATGTCCTAATGTTGGTACTCAACTTTACAACTTTGGGCAGCAAAGACAAAATCCTTCATATTCTTGGCATAATACCATGCGAAATCAGGTTACACAGAAGATACAAATGAGGGCTGATACCTAAATTCAGTAATAGAGTGGCCAAATTTATTCAAACAGTTCGTTAGTAGCGCCTATATTAGAAGTATTATAAGGGACTTCTCTGTCTGCAAGACCCGAGAAGCAATCGCCAGAGAACTGGAACGTGTGGCAGATAATAACAAACAACAGTAATTACAGTAATCAATCACAATCATGAAATTCTACTGACGAAAATATAATGCATTTTTATCATGCAATACATAGATTTTATCTTATCTCCGATTTAGTATGCTCAAGGATAATTCAGCCTCATGATTTCTTTCATAGTTGCTTATCATCACCAAGTCATGGCATACATTTTATCAAAACGCAATTTAGGTTATCAAACTTAGCCGTTGTTTCTCTAACGTAAAAATTTCGAGACAGTAATATTAGTTCCATTAGCAAAGCGATACTCGTGGCAATACTTAAAAATTATTATAGTCATGGAATTCAGATATAATAATTTTTACTGAAATAGTATGGATGACTGTTACGTCAACTAACTTTGGATAACGAATAAACCAATAATATATATATATATATATATATATATATATGAAAGAGAGAGAGAGAGAGAGAGAGAGAGAGAGAGAGAGAGAGAATGTATTTCCTTGAATAAATCTTGAACTAGTCTGTAGCCTTTGCATCATGGCTCCCTAGTCTATGATTCGAGATACCACACTTAAGGAGATAACAACATTCTTTCGTAGGTGATTTGTTTTTTTAAAATAATATTTTCATCCGTTGCTTTAATGTTATCACCTACATAGGCATTATCATTTTCTCTTCTTACTTGTGCGTTTTCTGCTTTACTATCAGTAATTCACTTCTTTTTGTGTATGTTTTTGCGCTTAGGTTATTAAAGTATGTAAAAACTTACCAAAGGAGTTCGGGACCATACTCGCTTATTTCATGAGAAGGCATTATTAGTAAGAATAATAATTTATGTTTTCACTTCGCTCCACAAAAAAAAAGGGTAAAAATGCTTCTTTAAACAAATTACAACTCTAGGATCCATACTTGAAAAATAAACCACTCAATTAACGAATTACCATTTGTAGGCTAATTAACAGACCTGTTACCTAATTTATCATGTAACTATTATCTTAGCATTGAAATTTCCAAAAACTTATTAATTATACAATTATAACATACCCGATATAAGCTATAGAATTTTTCCCTCTTAATTTTCATTTACCAGGAACAGAGTTTACTCCAACAATTGCTTTGTGTTTTGCCGAGATTGCAACTCATCCTTTACTAGAATGTGTCAGGGATTATGGTTTAAGTCGAAACACCTTACCTAAGGCAAGAAGAGCTAAGCTTAAGAGTCGTGTGGGTAGATCTGGAAGATTATATTGCGTGTAAGTAGGTATTAAATCTAAAAGTAAATATACATGAACAACTTTATGTGTAGAGCACAGGAGAGTGAGAGTTTACACACACACTTTTCATATATATATATATATATATATATATATATATATATATATATATATATATATATATATATATATATTTAATATATTTATTTATATAACCATATATATATATATATATATATATATATATATATATATATATATATATATATATATATATATATATATATATATATATATATATATATTTGTGTTTGGAGTTACCCAGTGGCCTATCTGTTTGGACTACTCTAAAATAAAGAAATAGGAATAAGCGTACGGGATCAAGCATGAAATGGCAGAATATAACAACAGATTTGAGATACACATACACATCGAAAATACTTGATATTTTTTTCTATTCAAACTCACACAAACGAATGAAAAAAAAAAAAGACCATTAAAAGTAGGATGATAGTGTGTGGCATATGACACAAGGGAAATTTATTATCACAGTTTCTGAGAAACATCTTTAAGAATACAAAAGGCTCACCGTTTAACGTGATTTGGTTAATGGTTATAACAGCTTAGCTTTTAGAAAAACAACACTTAAGATGCTAACCATAGAAATTGAAAGAAATGCTCCCTAACAAGAAAGATGAAAAAATGGTTGAAGGTATGATATTGAAATATGATTAATGATGATATAAATGACTTTTGATAAAAGTTCTTTCCAGAAAGGAAGTTCAGACGGATCAAAGTTTCATAGATAAAAACATGTTCTTTCGTAACACCTTCGAATGATTCTTATGATCTTTCTAGGACATTTTCACATGAGGTCTCCAAGAAATTTCTTGGCTGCTTAATGACTTCGTAAAAATTGAAAGGCAACTATAGTTTGATACAAAGAGCGAAATTTCTTTTCATAACTCTAAGAGAAATAGATATGCACATTATAAAAGTTATAACAACTATCAACTTATTCATACGAAATGACGATTATGAACTAATCTAGATTGATTATTAGCCTTACACTAAGGCATAATGAGTCAACAAACTACGAAGAAGGATGTTAAGATGATGACAACAACGAGTTTATGCCCATTATCATCCCCTACTTATTCGATGGTAATAAGTTGACCAAGGCACCAGCCACCCGTTGAGATGCTACTTTTATAGAGTTATTGGGTCCTTTGAGTGGCCAGATAGTGTAACTGGATCCCTCTCTGGTTATGGGTTACAACTCATATTTCCTTTGTTTACACGTATACCGAATAGTCTGGTCTATTTTTTGCACATTCTTCTCTGTCCTTATACACCTTCTCCTCTGTCTTTATACACGGTGTCAATGACCTTAGATGTCAGGATGCCAGAAAACCTCAACTCAATCAATCAATCAATCTGTCCTCATAGAACTTAAAAACCAAGCAAACCAGACGATTC
Source organism: Palaemon carinicauda (assembly GCF_036898095.1). Taxonomy (NCBI): domain Eukaryota; kingdom Metazoa; phylum Arthropoda; class Malacostraca; order Decapoda; family Palaemonidae; genus Palaemon; species Palaemon carinicauda. The sequence continues at coordinate 142,647,535 of NC_090726.1, read as the reverse complement.
TTCTTCCATAACGTCATTAACTGTGCTACTAGTTCAATGTCTACTTTTTCCTTGGTATGGGTATCAAAGACTTTTTAGTTATGGTAATCAGCTCTTGTAGGAGAAGGAGACTTCAAAATCAAATCAATTTTCTCTATACTTTGGTAGCGCCATGGCCTCTGTACTATGGTCATCTATTGTAGTGGGTTAGAGTTATCTTGGTTGAGGGTACACTCTGGCACAGTATTCAATCTGTTTTTTCTCCCTCATGGTTTGTTTTAAAGTCTGTTGGGCAGGCATAAGAGAAGGGCCATGGATGCTTTTCCGTATCTGTATATTATCTTCCTCTAGACTAGAGTATTCATTTTTAAAACCATCGTTAGGGTCCTCCCTTCAGTTAACAGTGGTTATCCAGCATGGCATTAGGCATTGTATGTTGTGTGGTCTGATGGCATGTTAATCTCTTTTAACAAACATTTTGTCTTTAGCCGATGAGTTGCATTTTTATTTTTTCTGTATATTTGTTGTTTTGATATGGTTTCGGCTATCTTTATTGACAAGTTTGATTTTCATTGTGATGAGAAATTTTTATTGTTCCTAATTCTTATTTTGTCTTGGCCAGTGTCATCTAGTCTAGTTTATTGCAATATTCGTAGACTACATGGCAATATTAGTGACCTTACAGATGCCAAAGTCTGGTTTCATAAATGATACACTCATCTGAGCTGCTTATTCCAGGTTTTAAGAAACCAATAATATTGAAATGGGATGCTACTCATGGGCCAAGCGGTATGGCGATGTATATCAGGATCGAATACCGCCTCTCATAAATCCTCCTATGAGATTTAGGTCATATACCTTTTTGGCAGGTATAAACACTTTTATTTGCGTTCCCTTTACCGGAATACAGACTTGGATTATTCTATCTTCGACGATCTTCTTACTATTATGGCTAAAATACAAGATGATAGATAGGCTTCTTTTATTTTAGTAGTTTTAACGTTCACCATAGGATGTGGTTGAATTCTGTTTCTCCTATTTATTGCCATGGTTTAATAGCTTTGAAATTTGATTATGAATCAGGCAAATCAAAGGTGAGGCTACTTGAAAGTCTGGTAATTGCTTGGACCTGGTGTACACTAACTTCTCTACTGTTTTAACAAGTAAGATTCTTCCTATAGTTGGGACATCTGATCATGCTTGAGTTTCGTTAGCAATTAGACTGTACAGCCGGTCCCTCTCTGAGAATATAAAATCTCAAGCAGATTAGAATAACATTTTGAGTGATTTTTTGTATCTATATTGGGTACTTTCATATTAATGGTTTGAGACTATTGTTCCCCTGTATAAATATCTAGTCAACATAATTTAATAGGAGTATCTCTTCTCGTGTGTCAAAATCCCGAGTGAAGGACAAACCTTGGTTCAATGATGATGGTAGATGAGCTTATTTGGAGAAATAGGAAGCTTATCATCTTTGTAAAGGTTTGACTTGGAATAACTATACTCAGCTAAGAGTTGGTGGTCAGAGTGTTTAGGCTTCTAGTGCATAGGAATGCACTTTGGCCATAAAATAAACTCTTTCTGGTATAATCCAGGAACATAAATGGTAGGGTACCCTAAAATCTGCCATCTTTAGTTTAGAGTATGAAGACGTATCACTTCCCACTTTACTTGAGCCAGACGGCTGTGTTACTTACTATCCAAAGGAAAGGGTAAAGGGTACCTGACACTTGCACGCATTCGTGGCACGCACTGGCACGCATTAATGCGCGAACTCGCGTGAACGAGTCGTGAAAATGTCGTGAACAGTGCTGGAACTCGCGTGCCAGTGCGTGCTATGCGTGCCCAGAACTTTGAAATGTTTAAAGCTTGTGGCACGCATTGGCACGCACAAAATAGTCGTGAAATAGTCGTGAACGATGCGCGAACTGGAGTGAACTGGAGTGAACAGTGCGGGAACTGGCGTGAACTGGAGTGAACGATGCGGGAAGTGGCGTGAACTTTATAATGAAGAGAAACAAAAAGGAAACGAAAAAATTAATGAAAAGGAAAGAAAAATAAACATAATAAATTTTTATATTTGCTGTTTTAATGCGAAAAAAAAAATGATATCTTATTTCAAACTATTTCTATAACTTTGTAATGAAGAGAAACAAAAAGGAAACGAAAAAATTAATGAGAAGGAAAGAAAAATAAACCTAATAAATTTTTATATTTGCTGTTTTAATGTGAAAAAATATTATATCTTATTTCAAACTATTTCTATAACTTTATAATGAAGAGAAACAAAAAGAAAACGAAAAAATTAATGAAAAGGAAAGAAAAATAAACCTAATAAATTTTTATATTTGCTGTTTTAATGTGAAAAAAAATTATATCTTATTTCAAACTATTTCTATAACTTTATAATGAAGAGAAACAAAAAGGAAACGAAAAAATTAATGAAAAGGAAAGAAAAATAAACCTAATAAATTTTTATATTTGCTGTTTTAATGTGAAAAAAAATGATATCTTATTTCAAACTATTTCTATAACTTTATAATGAAGAGACAAAAAGGAAACGAAAAAAATAATGAAAAGGAAAAAAAATATAAACCTAATAATTGTTTATATTTGCTGTTTGAATGTAAAAATAAAATGATGTCTTATTTCATGCACACACTTATTTTCCTCTATTACCAATCAAGAGCCAAAACTTTTGTTTTAAATAAAAATGAACTGAAAAATAAACCCAAGTTTGCTGTTGGAATGTAAAAATAAAATGATGTTTTATTTCATCAACATACTTATTCTTCTTTATTACCTTAAAATGAAGAGCAAAACAAATTTTTTCTGTTTGCTGTTTTAATGTAAAAATAAAATGATTTCTTATTTCAACACACTTTTTTCTCTATTACCTTAAAATCAACAGCCTAAAAACTTTTCATGTTTGCTGCTTTTAATGTTAAAATAAAATGCTTTCTTAATACTTGTACATATTTTATGTCTGCTATTTATATGTAAATCAAATGCTTTCTTATTGAAACAAAAATAAAGGGCAACAAAAAATACAAACGAAAAATATACGTTTCTTCTCCTCAATGCAATGGTGTCTCTGACAGAAAGCTTTGTTGTCTCTTCCGAAGCCAATCCAAGAATGTCCTTGGGTTGGAGAAGCCCCGTTTTTATATGGAGTGGCCAATTCGTGAACTGGCGTGAACGATGCGTGAACGATGCGGAATGATGCGCGAACTCGCGTGAACGTGTCGTGAACTTCTCGTGAACTAGGCGTGCCAATTCGTGCCATGGCGTGAACGTCGCGTGAACTTGTCGAAAACGATGCGCGAACTGGAGTGAACTGGTCGTGACAGTGCGGGAAAAACCCCAGTGCGTGGCACGCATCAATGCGTGGCAAAAATGCGCGCAAGTGTCAGGTAGGCTTAACCCTATAGGCTAATGTGTTTAAAAGTAAGCAGAGTTAAGCCCCCCTGACACTTGCACGCATTTGTGGCACGCACTGGCACGCATTGTGGCGTGAACTGGCGTGAACTGGCGTGAACGATGCGGGAACTGGCGTGAACTTGACGTGATCGGTGCGTGGCATGCGTGCCGAGAATTTTGAAATGTTCAAAATTTGTGGCACGCATTGTCACGCCAAAATTGGCGTGAACTTGTCGTGAACGATGCGGGAACTGGAGTGAACTGGAGTGAACAGTGCGGGACGATGCGGGAGGATGCGTGCCAGTGCGTGGCAATTAAATCAATGGATTTATCCCTACTTCCTCCTAATCATCAAAGAAAAACATCTGTATAATGACAATATATTCTTTCACCTCTCCCATTTCCTTATTTAATTGAGAGAGAGAGAGAGAGAGAGAGAGAGAGAGAGAATAAGCTTCAATATTTTGATGTATCATAGACTAGGGAACATAAAAACTGATAGCTCTCTCTCTCTCTCTCTCTCTCTCTCTCTCTCTCTCTCTCTCTCTTGGTATTATTATCAGCAAGGATTGAAGTTCACCAAACAGAGCATAAAAGCTGAAAAGAAAGCACAAAACATAATAGGTTACATAAAGAGACAATTGAAATACAGAGATATAGACACTGTAGGCCTACTACAGCTGTAGGCCTATACAGATACTCCATTAAATAAATACATTTCAAATTCATCTATTCCGCTCTTTTATAGTATATTAAAAACTTTTCCTTTATTCTCCTACACAATCTACAACTTTACCCTTTGAGTAAGTCTATCTGCAAAATTGTTATTCACACTTACAATAACATAGGCCTAGGCGCGAATCTAAGGAATTTGCACTTGATTTTTCACTAACTTTTACCCCCTGCACTCTTTTATCCCTCGAGAGAGAGAGAGAGAGAGAGAGAGAGAGAGAGAGAGAGAGAGAGAGAGAGAATTATTGATTTTATAGCACAAAAACTAATGAATGGAATAGTCATCTTTCAATTAAATTCTAAGATAATGTAAAGGGGGTTCCAAATATCTGATCAGCATATAACTGCCATAAAATATTATTTTTTCAGTAAATTATAAAGCTTAAAAATTATTCAAACCAGCTAATTACCTATAATATTAATTAAATAATAAAATATATACTAAATAGAAGTATAATTGTTACAAATATCTATTAAGATAACCCATACATTAATACAGGGGATATTAATCAAAGATTAGCACAAGAATACGCTTTTGATAAAAATCATGTAGGAAGCCCCATCTTTATATATGATTTGGCCAAGTCGTGAACTGGCGTGAACTGGCGTGAACGATGCAGAATGATGCGGAAAGATGAGTGAACGTGGCGTGAACTTGTCGTGAACTATGCTTGAACGTGTCGTGAACTTGTCGTGAACAGTGCGGGAACCTCCCAGTGCGTGCCACAAAAGTGGCACGCACTGGCACGCATTTTGCGTGCCAGTGCGTGCCAGAAATGCGTGCAAGTGTCAGGGGGGCTTAAGGAGAAACTTGATCTTCCTCATTCCTCTTTTCACTGGGCTAAACAACTAATTTCAATTTCTTCGGTATTGTGAAATTAACAGACACGTTGGACTACAGCACCTTGATGTTCAAAGAGGTGTAGACCCAAATTGTATCTTTCCATTTTTTTTTTTTTAATAAAGACAGATGTCTCCTAATCTCGTAGTTTATCTGCTACTTTTTGCAAGTTAGCAAAAAAGGGGTTCTTTTTTATCTTGTTGGAGAATTGGTAATGTTACTCCATTGGATAAAGGTGTTGTGGTAGGTCTAGTCTGCTGATTACAACTCGATTTCCATAACTCCAATATTATCTAGAGTTTTTTAATGTCTTTAGACAAAACTTTTAAATAGGTCATGCTAAAGGTAATAATATGTCCCAATTTTGCAGTGTAGCTTTCGCAGAGGCCTAGGAATATCTAATGCCTCATGTAATTTCCAATGCTGTACAAAAATCCCTTCACTTTGGTCAGGAAGATCGTAAGATTGGTCTCAATATTAGTGCAGCCTGTGGACATGTTAATCATGATGCCTTTGTTTTTAAACTTGAATAGATGGAAATAGGTGGGTCTTTCCTTCACATCATAATTGAATTTAATAGCTGGTGTTCCTCGGTGTATGTTCTCGGCCCATTACTTATATATGTCTGGGAAAAAAAAACTCGTTGTATATGCAGATGATTCTATGCTCTTGCTTCAATTCCCTCTCCTGAATATAGTCCCATGGCTACTGGATCCTTTAGAGACCCAACTAACATTAGTGCACTGTGAAAATTATGGGGTATAGAGTTGGACTCTTAACAACGCTCAGTGTGATTTTAAATAAGTCGAGAACGGCGGCTCCTCAAAATACATATCTTAGCATTGACAATGTCTCTTAAAGTATATAAAACTCATTTAAACTTCTAGGTGTGATTCATGATAAAATTTAACTTTTGAGAAGCAGATTTGGTCATTTTCTTCTTTAATTTAAAAAATAAAAAAAGCTTATAAAGAAAATCTTTTAATATTTTGGATCATTTCATTCTAAAGAAATGTCTTAATTCTTTCATTTGACCTTGTTTCGAGTATTGTTCTCCTGTCTGGTTTTCTCATGCTGACTCTCATCTTGATTTATTTGATAGAAAGTTGAGGTCTATTAAATTCCATAATCTAGATCTAAATATTAATTCCTGGTACCATCGTTTGGTTATTTTTTTCATGCATGTCGCATAAGATAATCAATACTTCAGACCATCCTTATATTCAGATCTTTCTGGACCGTACCATCTTGTAGTACTAGGTATGCAGTTAATCTTAACAGCCATGCATTCACCATTATATGATTTTTCGAAGTTTTATTCCAGCAGTGACCAGACCGTGGAATTATCTTCCTAATCTGACGACCGAATCGGTGGAACTTCAGAAGTTCAAACCCTTTGAAAATGCTTTTCTGTTGAACAGAAAATATATTTCCCATCTATTTTAGCGTTTCTACTGATCCTAGAATATTCTATATTTTTTATTCATTGCTTCTTGTGTATACTGATTATTTGATATTCTTTGTTTCCTTTTATTTACTGGGCTGTTTTCCCTGTTGGAATCATCGGCTTTTGGCATAATGCTCTTCCTACCCAGGTTGTAGCCTAGCAAATTTTTAACATTCCCATTATTCATTATGAAATAGGACACTTAGTCCTTAATTAATTTATAATACATAATTTTCTAATAAAAAAGTAAATAACTTTCTAATAGGAAAGCAAAGTACAAAATTCTTAAACTATACGGTTATTTTCACATTTTATTTACTATAAAATCTGTAATGCTTCCTTATATGGAACTAAAAACAGTAAGTTGGTGACGATTCGCCACGAAAGATTCGCCGCCGACAATTTGTAGGGGTAAAAAATAAAGAGTAATTAAAATCCATAAATAAATAAAATACAAACACAAGGAAAAATCTATTACGTTGTGTTCCTTGAAGCAGGTAAACACATACGCCCATTTAATCTTCCTGCACTATTTATAAAACAAATAATTAAATTCTAAAAGATTGAAAAGAAAAAAAGCAAGGCAGGCTTGGGAAAATTTACCCAAGTCTCTTACCGAGCCCATTTATTCAAGATTTGTAAACAGAGTTACTTAGATGGACCAAAGGAACGTCAGTGGCATAAAGACAGGGATAAAAAGGTGCGTTCATTTATCAGATAAATTATTTGAATGTGTAAACAAAACGAAGTTTGGGGAATCTGATGTTGAATGGAGACAGAACGCAGTATGTCATATGCCGAAGGAAAGTATTTTTTCTATGGCATATGATCGGGTACAGAAGTCATAAATATATGACTTAGAAGGACAGTTCGGGGTTATGGGTTATCTTTTGCTAGACGGCAAAGGGGAATCTAAGGAAGGACAAAGGAAATATTTTCTAAAAAAAATTTACTTGCCAACCATTAAAAGTTTACTTTTTAGAGAGAGAGAGAGAGAGAGAGAGAGAGAGAGAGAGAGAGAGAGAGAGAGAGAGCGAGAGAGAGAGAGAGAGAGAGAGAGTGTGTGTAATGAATGTTTGAAGCGAGAAGGACTACGTGTAATTGAAGTTGTTTGTTTACACTTTTTCGCTGGAATAGGTTCGGACGGTAACAAATGTCTTTAATGAATGCTGTTTTCAATTTACTGCTGGTAATAATTCTCACCTTATACTGTGTATTCACCAAAGCTAGATTCATGAAAGTACAAAACGTAAAATTAGTAAATTATAACCAATTCCCTCCAAGTCTTCCTTAACACAAAAATATGGTTTGCAAATAACATACATCTTAATAAACAGACCGGAAACGGCTCTTATCAAAGTTATTACCATTGTAGCTCACACAACAGCTTATGATATTTATAAATATGATTCTGAAAAACATTTCAAAATTATTCTAAACTTAAAAACAGTAAAGACATTTCTCTAAAATCACATTCTAAGAAAGCTTTCGATTCTATATTTCATTCCTAGTAAATCGAGGAAATAAAAATTAGTTAATTTCATCCACGCGTTAATTAACGTCTACTCTACATCCTGTAGGTTTTTATCATTGAAAATTCAATTATCAATTTCAACACAACAGAAAGAAACGACGTACATTGAAAAAAAAATCTGACACCCACCTCTCTCATTAATACTGAAATCTCATCACGTAAAAGTCAATGATGCGTGAAAAATTACGTTTTCTTTGAATTAGATGATAAAAGTAATGACCACAACAAATATAACATAAAAATATAAACTAACATCGAGAACGGAGGCAAGAATGTTTCACATTTCAAATCAAATTTGCATAAACGATAACCGTAAAAACTATTAAATTATTATTATTATTATCATATATATATATATATATATATATATATATATATATATATATATATATATATATATATATATATATATATATATATATACTTTTATATGCATCAAATAGGCACAGGCATATGATGGAAGATCTTAGCATGACGGACGAAGAAACTCTTAGCTTTTCGTTAACTTTATGGTTCAAAGAAGAAAATATGCCCATTATTCAAACAAAAACAATTCCGTTTGGAGTCAATATTGAAATGAAACAATCTAATAATAACATACATCTAAAATAAAATGGAAATCCATGTGCAGCATGTCCAATATGACAGACCTTTTCAGAACATAAAATTGTTCAATTCAATACAGAAAAAAAGGACCTTCATTGTGTTTGGGATGTCTAAATCCAAACTGTTACAGAATAAATCAGTGATAAAAGGACTCTGGAATTAATAAGATTCGGAATAATGATTACAGAATTCACAAAACCCCAGGAACAGTTGCGTAAAATGAAAAAAAAAACCTACTTAAATGTAAATAAAAATTTACGATCTCGCTGAAAATAGTAACAAACGATTACAGAATGCTGCTTGCTCTTTTTAAATACAGATGGCACCAAAACAGCCATTGCTATCAACAGAACATGGCTAGGTGATAATGAACGAGCTATGACAACTTAAATACGATTAAAAATCTACAGAAGTTTATTCACCAGAAATTGGACGTGAGTAATTGCTCGGAATAAAATCGTGGAGTGAGTTTTACAAATAATAACTTCACCAACCAAAAAAGTAGAAGTAAGGAAAAAGTTTTTGATAAAATCTACATTGAAAAAAACAAGTATGTTATTAGATACCTGAAACAGTGTTAGTAAAAGGTAAAATTAGAAGTAAAATCAAGTAAAAAAGAAAAAAAAGGGACTAACGGGTACTCACCACCCTCGAAGGAAACAGGATTATCGCCAGTGTTGAATCTGAAAAACAAAAAATCAAGTAAAAATGAAAATACGAAAACATATTTTCATCCTTTTTGTCATCAAAACATAATCTACGGTGTGGTATTACCTAGTTTTATCTAAAACAGTAAGAGTTACTTCGATGTCGGAAAAACTTGTTAATCATAAAACGGTTCCCCAATAAATGTCTTCCTCCAATGGTATCCAATCTTGTTTTTCTTTCTTGAAGAAGTTTTTTGACAAACGCAGACAGGCAAGGACGGAAATTTAGACTTATTGCAGGGGCTATTTAAACAAGACAAATATAATCATACCATAAACAGAATTGCACATAATAAAACTAATACAATGAAAGTGTAACATAAACAAATAGCATACGTTACTTGTTTTCAAACATATTCAATATAATAAACATGAGCAACAGACATGCACAACTAAAACTAGAGCTTAAGGAGAGGATATATAAATAAACAAGAAAATGAGAGTAGACAGCCAGGGATGATATAAGATGCGCCGGTGTGAGCTGTTATACACACTGGAAGATGGATGGATATCCATTAGAGATTCCATCCTACCCGTCCCCTAGAATTTACTTCTTTTCCCTTCTACTCGCGAATGGATGCCTTTCCTTTTTTCCCCAATTCAGGGTTCTACAGCCTAATTTATTCTACATTTATTCATTCGTCTTCCAATTTAAAGTAGATGTGTTTTTGGTCACGAGCACACGAATTCACTTCTACAACCCTATGGATAATTCTTATAACTTACGATATCTCCTGTTCAGTCAAATCCTCTAAAATTATTCAAATTAATTTCCTGCCTTGGGAAGTTTCCCTTTTATTTTCTATTTTCCTGTTTTCTACTTAAAATAGTAAAGAACAGAGGATATAAAAAGAAGCAAAAATAAACATTAAATAATATCGATGAATGACTGAATACATATGGTAATTGAAAGTAAGTCATGTCGGCCTCAAACAATTTCAGCAGTTTCATCGATATGGTCACTTAGATTAAACTGTATTCAAAATTACCATTAATATGTGATCCAAATGCCTATTAATATACATCCAAAAAGAATCAGGGCTAACATAGCTGCAATTCATGTTAAGGTAACAATTCAACCAATATATAGGGTTAGGTGAGGAGTTAAAAATGAGGTTTTAGACTTATTCGACACACACAATCATAAAAATAAAGTTTAAGGTATGGCCTTTGTATTGTATAGTCATGAGAAACTCAGTGATATAAAAGTTTTTTTTTTCAAGAAAAAGAAAAACTTTTGCACCAGCCGTCCCTATATATATATATATATATATATATATATATATATATATATATATATATATATATATATATATATATACATATATACATATATATAGTCCATGAAATGGTTTCGCAAGGGAAAAATCACTTGAAATCACTTGTAACGTTAGCCTAAAAAAAATTTCCTGAGCTTTCCATGGCTTTATTTCACTTGGGGTACACAAACAATAACTTTTTCATTTGTTTTCTCAATCATAAAAATTCCAATACTTGGAAAATTCCCAAGTACGGCTTGTGTATAGGTATTCCCCGGCCACTTCTTTTTTTCTTTTTTCAAAACTACCTCATGGCATTAATTTTGATTGGGTCCTTCCTATTTACAATCATATTGCATGCATATAACAACTTTCACTTGTGAAATCTATGTCAATATGATCCTGCCATATTCACTATCAGAGCCCACTATATTAGATGACCGAAATCTTACCTTGTTAACAAACGAAGCTGTTAGCGGTAATGCAAATGGCGTTGTTGTGGAGCATATGCTTCTTCCTCCTCTATAGCAGTGATGTCATGAGGTGAGCTATAGTTCCTAGTTTATTGATGCTGTATGTGTCTTCCCCATCTTAGAGTTATGCCCACCTTACCCCACATCCAAAGCAAATTTCCAGATAAATTTTTGAATATGAATTGCAAGCTATGATAAAGTAACTATTCAACAAATGTAGAAAAATCTCATATTCAACGACAAATGTTTCAACAGACAGTGCTAAAACGTGCTTATGTATACCCTACGACAAAAACATGGTCGCAGCGATAGCTTCACTTTGGTCAAATATTTGCATGTAATTTTTTCATATGGTCATGCCTGTGTTCCAGCTGAGAAAGTAAGGTTTCCATGTTTTTCTAACGATTCTGACCAATTCTATAAAAAATGTGAAGAAAAAAAATAGAAACCCCTTTCCAAGACAAGAAAAATAGGGAGTTACAAATAGGAAATAGATTTTTGGGTGGGGATATAAAAAAAAAAAAAAACAGTGAAATATAGGGATGTACCATAACCTACCCGAAATTAGGACACTGGTTCCTTTCCTGAGAGGGGTTTCGTACCCTTGTTTAACCACTCCAAACCTGACCTAGCACCCCGTATCCCTTTTTAAACGTTAAATACACCATCTAACATACCCAGGTTAGGCATATTAACCTTTCAATTGAAATCAAATGTTACAACAAATTTAAAAACATAAGAAATTACTAAGCTCTGAACATGATATTGAAAGTTATATTGAATTTTATGCGTTCTATGTTTTGCACTATAGATAGACCATTCTCACAAACCAACCGTGCAATGTATCATAACACAAGGAAGTTTGGGGACCTGTTTCTTGAAGTTAACCATATACTGTATATCAGCAAATATCTCAGTGGAAATAGGAAAACTCAGGAAATACAAGGATGTATCCTAAACTAAACTAATCTAGGGGCTGTGACTTAACCTAAAAAGGAGGGGGACCGGCTTCACATGCTTGGACACCTTCAACTGACCTGTCCTATGGTACGTACCACTTCGAAAATTTTGAATAAATCACCAATTTGCTTTAATCATCTCTATAATCCTTTACCTTAATCATAAACAGAGGTTACATACGTATATCAGGGCTCAAGATTTTCATAAAAAAATATCCATTTAATGCCTTTTCTTTATTCCCCGAGACTGTAAGTAGGTAATATAGTCACAAGGGAATGTAGTTTAGTCTATTACAAATGGCAAAGAATATATATTAGTAGCTATATCGGTAGCAGTAAATTTCCAAGATTAAAATAGGACTTTAGTGTTGTTGTGACAAATAGAAAATAGTGTAATACCAAAGCAAAGCTACGAGAATGGGGGCATGAGATGCCTCCAAGACCAAGTATTGTGACATAATTGTGGTGGCCTATTGGAAACGTCCCCGCCTGGCATTCGCCAAACTGGAGTTAGAGTCCCGCTCAAGCTCAATAGTTTCCTATCGTGTCCTGCACCCTCACCAACCTCGTGAGCTAAGGATGAAGGGTTTAAGGGGAGCCTGTAGGTATACCTGGCGAGTCATCAGCAGCCATTGCCTGGCCCTCCCTAGTCCTAGTTTGGGTGAAAAGGGGGCTTGGTCGCTGATCATATGTATATATGCTTAGTATCTGGGGCACTGTTCTATCTAGAATTCTAGATCATTGCCACTGCCCCTTGCCTCTGCCTTTAAGCATGGCAAAACAAAATTGAAGAGAGGGGATGCTCAACACCAATGGGATCAAATTGTTCTGTTATCAGCAATTGAATTTCAGGAAATACCCAATATGGCTATACTTCCGGGACCTAGTGCTACACTATGACAATATGCAATTATTCCTAATCAATCATACTCCTTTAGCTAAGAACATCCCAAAGGAAATCATCACCACAGAATAACAGGTGTCTTCTGGGATATCGTCTAAGACCTAATTCAATCAGAAATGTCAGGATGTGTCGTCTTCCTACCTGGATGATTAGGGGTGTTTTTTCAGCGAACAGAGTTCGAAGATTAATATTAAAAAAACTAAAAAATATTAAATGCAGGAACTGAATTCTGTGCTGTCAAATGGAAAAGTAACTTGCATTCACATTCAGAAACGGGTGCACATACTCTTACTTTCTTAAATATTTTTTTTTTCTGACAGATATAAATAGAAATTATAAGCAACCGATTATTCTTTCCTTCTTGTGCTAAAATAGCCTTCTGGTATGACGTTGATATTCCCTTGTGCTACACCCTCCCTTTGATCCATCACAGTCAACAATTTTGCAGCTTTCACTAAGGAATTGAAAATTTTTTCCGGTGATAAATTTTAACTTGACTAAGTGACATATTGATCCATGAACCCTCATTAAGAAGTTATTCCTCTACTTTGACTCCAATTTTCCCCATCCCGAAAAGGCGATTCAACGAAACCTAAAATCACGAGTATTCATTTTAGTGGATGAATTCGAGACTTTTAATTTCAAGTTGAAAAAGAAACAAGTACCTTATCTTTTTTTCTACAAGCAACTGATAAAAAATTTCTTGCGCAATTTTATTAAATTACCTAGTGAGTTAAATTGAGTAATTTTAAATCAAGTCAAAATGTGTAGTACTCTTAACGTTTAGAGTGCCATGTATCATTGTGCATATATTTTTATGAATTTGGCCCAGAGCATAGATTTGAATATATAGATCAGTAACAAAGTAGGCATACAGTAGCAGAACTGTGTTCAAATATTATTTTTCCTTTACCATAATTCTCTCTCTCTCTCACACACACACACACCTATATATATATATATATATATATATATATATATATATATATATACATATATATATATTTATATATATATATACATATATATATTTATATATATATATAAATATATATATATATATATATATATATATATATATAAATATATATATGTATATATATATGTATATAACTAAGACAAAAACAAAAGAGAGTGAGAGACAGAGAATCAAAACAATAAATGGTCTTCATCCAGCACCAGTTTTCAACTGTTACAAAAATTGATCAGTGTGGTCTGAAAGCCTTAACGATAAGCCTGTAAGTGCACTCAAGAAGGAAGGCCCAGTTGCAGATAAGGAAGGGAAGGACGGGGTGGGAGAGAGGTGAAGGGAGGGGGTAGGAATGTCGAATGGGAGGAACAGGATGTGTAGCAGCACTAATGACGGCCGAGAACAATCTGTGAGGAGAAATGGAATTGGGAGGGTGATTTTTGTATAAAAGCGCACTTAGGTAAAAAGGTAGCAATTAAAACTAAGATAATAAAGAGGTAATAAAACTGCAAGTAAAAATACAGATATTTAAATAGAGAAATGCTCAGAAAAAGGGGATAGAGAATGGCTCAATTGAAATAATGCTGCGTCGAGGTTGGAAATTCAAGTATAGACATGATTACTTTAGAAAAATTGCTGACCAAAAAGAAGAGGTAAAATCAATTTATTTTTAAAGATAAAATTAAAAGCATTCCTTTATGCTTTATGAACAAAAATATGTATCGTTGGCCATTTGGGAAATCAATTAAAACTATGAATAACTAATTCACGAAACAATGAATTAAGGCGAGGTAAAGTGAATCTCAACATTGCCACAAGGTTGGTAAATATATTAAATGCCGAAAAAATTTATAAACTAAACTTGAATAAACATGCTTGTTTTCAAAATACCATCGATAACTTCTTATATACGAGAAAAATATATTGTACTCATAGAAAATAATCTTATTTAATTAAAGAATCCCGTTAAATTGTGATTGTACCTGAAATGTTTACTAATAAAATGTGACTTCAAATAATGGAAGATTCAATGTGCAGTTGGAGACAACAATTCCTGGCGCACCTCGCTTCAAAGAAATGCACCGGGTCACACCCTTGCTTCGCGGAAAGTAACCAAACAGCTTGTGTAGGAGAGATACCAGGGGTGGTGGGCGGGGCTACGGATAGGAACTCGCCGAGCAGTAGGGGTGAGATAAAATACACTTCCTCAGCGCAGGGTGTGCCAGGAATTCCTGTGTCCAGCTGTACCTATTTCAACTTAACGCCTTACCTACGGTAAATGAAAATAGAAATCAATGTTTCTTTTCTTGCCATGCATTGATGAAGGAACTAAAATTCAGTTGCCTTCTGCTTCTGTTAAGGCCTAAAATTAATAAAGAACACTATCTTCTTTCGAAGTTTAGTTAATATCAGATGAAAAATAGAAATATCATTAGAAAATTCTTTACTTATGAATAAATTGAAAGCAGACCTAAACATTTTTATGGGTGTAACACATGTCTACTTCGAGAGAACATCTGAAGATAACTTTTTCAATACCCATTCAAATTTTTATGGTAATATTACATTTCACACATGAGCAAATTAATTTATAGATGAATATTACGAGTTTTCAATTGGATTTCTATGGAGAGAGGGACCGAGAAAAGTTGAAAAGGAAAGGCATTCATTATATCCTTTCACCGGTAAAGAAAATGAGAAACATACGAGCACGCAATACTAATACGTAGACTCTTTCGAAGAAAACTACTCAAGAATTACGTTTGTCAAAATAATACTACAATAATATAATATATCTTGCGTATCCAAACTTCTCACAGCCCAAAGTGTATTGCCCATCGGTTAACATTAGTAAAAGAATTTAGGTTTAAATGTCAATGGAGAACAACTGATATCAATAGGTTCCGTTTAAAACAACTTCGTTGCTATCGACCTATTGTATAAAATGAATTAGGTTATAGGATACCGCTAGACTCATGAAAGTCCCAGCCATGGTGGATAGGAGGTCACCTTCGTCTAAACTAAATAAAAGTTTCATTTGCCGCATAGGTGCGATTCCAAATATTACCAACCTAATCCCAAAATACAAGCTGGGAAAACCAGAAGTAATAATTTCCTCTATAGTGTATCAACATAAATAAATATATATATATATATATATATATATATATATATATATATATATATATATATATATACACACACACACACACACACACACACACACATGGTACTTTTCCATGTTACTTGACGTTAATAATGAATAAACGTAAGACAATCGAAGACAATATCTGTCCAGGAAATCTGAGCTCCAGATAGTTTTCAGGTTAACAGGCAATCTGCATTTATGTTTCTTCATTTTATTATTTGGCTTCGACACATGTTTCGAGTTGCTTTTTTTCATGACTCTTCATCAGGACTACAGTGCAATGGTTGAGCTGTCTTCTATTTTTGGACGCCACTAACATATCTTTTCAATATATATATGTATGTGTATATTATATTATATTATATTATATATATATATATATATATATATATATATATATATATATATATATATATATATATGTATATATACAGTGAACCCTCGCTACTTCGCGGTTCGACAATCGCGGATTCACCACTTCGCGGGGTTTTCCCATAACCCATATATATATACATATCGCGGATTTTCCGGAAAATTCGAAAATACCGCGAAATCTGAAGATAACCAAATACGATATTTTGTTACCTGTAATTCCATTAATACTGTAATTAGTAATATCTGCTCTTACTGATTGTTCATTGCATTACATATGATATATAATTCAGCACAGAAAGAAATAAAACACGAAAAGAGAATGTGATCATACGATAATTCAGTACGTAGTAAAATTAAATCGAACATGAAACGCAAATCAGATGCAGTCATACCATATTAGAATGGTGTGTACTGTAATGGATGTGCTTCTTTTCCATGAATCTTTTGTATGTATACGTACGTAGTACAGTACTGCATCCAATAATATTCTTTGTTGCAAAAATCACATTTCGAATACTGTAAGCGTACGAGAGAGAGAGAGAGAGAGAGAGAGAGGCGTAAAATAGCGTACGTAAATTTTTATTATTATTGTTATTATTATTATTATTGTTGTTGTTGTTAATAAAATTATTATTGTTATTATTATTAATCATTATTATTATTATTATTACTGTACAGTATTATTATCATTATTTATTATTATTACGGTACTGTATTGTACTTAATCTACGTACGTTCAGTATGCGCGGGGGCATCTTCTATGAGTAACCAACGCGCCATAGTACTAAGACGGGTTGTGATTGGTTCAAGCGCTGATAGATGACGAATCAAAACTCAAGTTTTGTTATCTAGCCTGTGATTGGTGTTTTGCCCGCATCTTCTACCCGCAGCATCAAAGTTCTCGCGGGGCTGCATCGTTCACTTTCTCTTTCCGAGTATTGCTGAGTAGACGTTCTTAAGTTTGTGAAGTTTAATCTGTGCTGTGTGCGACTGTTTTAAGTTGAACTTTTTGTTGAACTTTCTGTTACAATGCCTCCCAAGCGTTCTGCTTCTAGTAAGGCTGGTAGTGAGCCTAAACGCCACCGAAGAATGATGACGATAGCTGAGAAGGTTACGCTTCTCGACATGTTAAAAGATGGTAGAAGTTACGCGGCCGCCGGCCGCCATTTTGGCATCAACGAATCCACCGTTCGCTACATCAAGAAGGACGAGGCGAACATTAGAAAGACTGCTGCAATCACCTTTAGCAGATCAGCGAAGCGAGTCGTTACAACGCGTAATAAAACGATCATACGCATGGAAGGTGCTTTAGCTGTGTGGATTGCCGACTGCCGGAAGAAGAACATAGCGTTGGATACGAACACCATCCAAACAAAGGCTTTGAGCTTATATGAGAATTTTGCTGCAAAGGAACCTAAAGAGGACGACGGCAACCATGCTGAAGATGATGATGATGCAGATGATCCTCAACCAGGGACATCCACTGATTCCCAGCCTCAGAAACGTTTTTCCGCAAGCAAAGGATGGTTCGCGAAGTTTCAGAAACGCTTCGTCCTGAAAAGCGTTTCCCTGCATGGGGAGTCTGCTTCCGCTGACACTGCCGCTGCTGAAACTTACGTGAACCAGACTTTCAAGAACATTATCGCTGAAGGTGGATACAAGCCGGAACAAGTCTTTAATATGGATGAAACCGGCTTGTTTTGGAAGAGAATGCCGTCGCGAACTTTCCTGTTCAAAGAGGAAGCCAAAGCCTCTGGCTTTAAGGCATTCAAGGATCGCGTTACCCTCGTGATGTGTGGCAATGCTGCTGGATTTTTGTTAAAGCCGGGGCTTATTTATAAGTCGAAAAATCCTCGCGCTTTGAAAAATAAAAATAAGAATCTCCTTCCCGTGTACTGGATGCATAATCAAAAAGCATGGATTACGAAGATGCTGACCTCCAACTGGTTCCACCAGTGTTTCATCCCGCAAGTCCATGAATATCTCTTAGAGAAGGGCTTGCCATTCAAGATCCTTCTCCTTATGGATAACGCTGGTGGACACGCAACTGACCTGTCGCGTGAGGGCGTTCAGGTTGAGTTCCTGCCACCCAACACCACGTCATTAATTCAACCAATGGACCAGGGGGTTATCAGGGCGTTCAAGGCCCTCTACACGAAGAATACCTTGGCGGACCTCGTTGCGTGTGTGGATGCTGCCCAAGATGACGAGGATGAAGACTTCAACTTGAAGGCGTACTGGCGGCAGTACACCATAGCCACGTGCCTGCAGAATATTCAAAAGGCACTTCAAGAGATGAAACCTGCAACCGTAAATGCGAGCTGGAAGAAGCTGTGGCCCGATATTGTTTACGACGACAAGGGATTTACTCCGTCGGAAATCCAACACTCTGCAATACGGAAATCTGTGCAGTTGGCTGCCATAATTGGGGGTGACGGGTTTGGCGACATGACGACTGAAGACGTCGACGAGTTGTTGGACTGCCATTCCCAGCCCCTAACTGACGCAGACCTCGAAGACCTGACGAAATCGGCAAGTGAGGAAGAGAGTGAGGGAACCCAGGAAGAGACCCAAGAAAATGTCGAAGAAACGGGCTTAACATTAGAACGGCTTGCCAAGTTCTGCAACCATATGAAGGAGGCGAAAGAAATGTTACAAGAGTGGGACGAGGATATGGTTCGCTCGATGCAATTCTGCAACAAGGTTGATGACATCACGACTCCCTACAGGATGCTCTTGGATCGAAAAAAGAAGCAGCGGCAACAACTTCCGATCACAATGTTTTTTCAGCCTCGCAAAAAAGAGCCAGTTCCTCCTGCTAGTACGCCTTCGGAAGAAATTGAAGAAGTTGAAGAGGTGTCCCAGGAAAAGACACCTCCGTCTGAAGAGACGTAAAATACTATCATTGACTGCACAGTAGAACACATCATCAGCTTCATCATCATCATTTCTACTGTGCAGCAAATTCATCGCCATCGTCATTCAAGTTTTTCTTGAACTTCTTTCGTGGTGAGTACAGTAACAATCTTTATTTTTTACTTTAACCTGTTTTATAGTTTAGTAATGTACGTACTGTATGCATTAAGTTAAAGGGAAGGTTTTAAAAGTCTACATGTTGTAACCTATCATATTTTTTTTGTTTAAAATTTACATTTACGTACGTAAAACAATCTCTCTCTCTCTCTCTCTCTCTCTCTCTCTCTCTCTCTCTCTCTCTCTCTCTCTCTCTCTCTCGTAAATTGTTTTCCTGCTTTGCTACGTACAATACTGTATAATTTATATTTGTAAGGTAACATATTTTGTAAATGCTTTTACTGTAAATACTGTATGTACTGTATCATTATTTATCACTATCATCATGCGCGTTAAATGCCTTGTTTGTTCTGAGCGTGGTTGTTTACTGAGCGTACACGCCGTCGTTTCAGGCGGCGTCATAAAGAAAAACATTTCATTTGGAAGTCCTAAGAAAAATACGTAAACTAAAACATTGGTAATAAAAAAATCAACATACAGTACTGTATAATCAATATAATCGATGCAAAAACTAACCTATACGTACATATATGTGTACACTAAATGAGTTTGTTTCTTCATTATGATCAGAGATGAACGTAAACAAAACATTGGTTGCCATTTTTTATCGTGCTTTTTAGGTGTTTAGGAAACACATGATATAAAATCGCCTTTAATATTTGTGCCTGTTTTAGTTTAGGGTGCTGTAGTACATGCATTAAGTGTTCTGTACATTAAAGGGTGGTTTGTTAACAGTACTACGTACAAGGGAAGGTTTTAAAAGTCCGAATATACATGTTAAATAAATAGGTAAATATGCTGTCACTACTTCGCGGATTTTCACCTATCGCGCCCGCGTCTGGAACCTATCTACCACGATAAACGAGGGTTCACTGTATATATATGTATATTATTACTAGCAAATTACGTAAATTCCCGAGCTCCAAAACTCACCTGCTTTATATTACATAATCTGATACACAATAGAAAACCTTCGAGCTCTGAGAATAACACGCAACTCCCACACGACAATATATATATGAACACTAAATATCTCTAAAGGTTTCTTTACGTTACATTCAAAATAAAAAATGGGTGATTACTTTACTTTTAATGGGAACTATTCTTAAATCAACCTCTTATTTCAGTTCTTAGTCAGGGGATACGAGTAAGTCACTGAGTTAATTATTGGTGATCGAAATAATACACACTACAAAAATATATAAATCATATTCTATAAAAATAACACCAAATAAATCACTTGAAATTCAAATCTGAACGAGACCTTAGCCTAAGACAAAATGACACTTAAAAAATTAAACAATCACTTGTTTCACTAGAAGCTAATTTATGAAAATATTTAATTTTGACAATTTATGAAAAAAAATTGACACTTTAACACTAAAATTGAAATCAAATTTACACTTACATATACATAACTTTTATTCTTACATCCTCAGGGCTCACACAAGGTTACCAAAGGGTTAAGAAAGAATAAATGCACTTCACTGTTTTATTAAATCACACAGGACCAGAAACAAATAAATTAATAATTTCACAATATAAACTGTACTCACATATACACTGCCCATCTTTCAACTTAAACCACAGAAATTCCAATGTTTGAACAAACACTATACACATTTGGGAGAAAACACTATGTACGTTTGAGAGGGAATGCTATGCACGAGGGAGAGGATATACGCAGTGGCTGGATAGGTGCTGGAGAGAGGATGGTAGGACATTGGCTCTTTAGTAAGGTCTCGCTGGATCTCTCGTTCCTATGCATTGCTAGGCCCTTATATATCATCCTAATTGACTACAGAAACTTCCAGTTAAGCATTCTCGTAGCTTGAGGGCATGGTCCGGACGGCGTCTCACAACATCAGGCTGACAACTTGGCAGTTTTGAAGTATGGTTCTATCGTCACCTGACGAGGAAACACTCTTGCCCAACTCCGTCCATCTCCTCTCGTAACATTAAAGAAAAAAAAAATAACTTTTAGTCTAGAACCTCCACGCAACCTCCCACCACGTGGAAACAAGATGCAATCCCTAGCGTGTGTCATACAGCATACCTTTTAACAAAATTACATAAGACTTTGTAACAAAACTTCGTGAAATAAAAATTTAATTCGTTAATATAACAAATTTACATACACGGAACTGAATGAATATACAATTAAATGAATGATGACAGTCCTATGTAATTTACATATATTTACTTAAAACTACATGCGTGGAACTCACCTTACGAGCTGGCTATACATCTCTTAAATACATAAATGAACTACGTGAATAAAATAACCTACTCTCATGTTAGACTAGCTTCGTAAGCATATATATATATATACATACATATATATATATATATATATATATATATATATATATATATATATATATGTATGTATATATATATATATATATATATATATATATATATATATATATATATATATATATTGTATATATATATATATATATATATATATATATATATATATATATATATATATATTATCATCATGGTCATCATCATCACCATCCATTGTTAGTCCACTGCAGGACTATACATATATATAAATACATACATACATATACCAAAGGCACTTCCCCCAATTTTGGGGGGTAGCCGACATCAACAAGGAAACAAAACAAAAGGGGACCTCTACTCTCTACGTCCCTTCAGCCTAACCAGGGACTTAACCGAGTTCAGCTGGTACTGCTAGGGTGCCACAGCCCACCCTCCCACATTATCCACCACAGATGAAGCTTCATAATGCTGAATCCCCTACTGCTGCTACCTCCGCGGTCATCTAATGCACCGGAGGAAGCAGCAGGGCCTACCGGAACTGCGTCACAATCGCTCGCCATTCATTCCTATTTCTAGCACGCTCTCTTGCCTCTCTCACATCTATCCTCCTATCACCCAGAGCTTTCTTCACACCATCCATCCACCCAAACCTTGGCCTTCGTCTTGTACTTCTCCCATCAACTCTTGCATTCATCACCTTCTATAGCAGACAACCATTTTCCATTCTCTCAACATGGCCAAACCACCTCAACACATTCATATCCACTCTAGCCGCTAACTCATTTCTTACACCCGTTCTCTCCCTCACCACTTCGTTCCTAACCCTATCTACTCGAGATACACCAGCCATACTCCTTAGACACTTCATCTCAAACACATTCAATTTCTGTCTCTCCATCACTTTCATTCCCCACAACTCCGATCCATACATCACAGTTGGTACAATCACTTTCTCATATAGAACTCTCTTTACATTCATGCCCAACCCTCTATTTTTTACTACTCCCTTAACTGCCCCCAACACTTTGCACAAACCTTCACTCACTCTCTGACGTACATCTGCTTCCACTCCACCATTTGCTGCAACAACAGACCCCAAGTACTTAAACTGATCCACCTCCTCAAGTAACTCTCCATTCAACATGACATTCAACCTTGCACCACCTTCCCTTCTCGTGCATCTCATAACCTTACTCTTACCCACATTAACTCTCAACTTCCTTCTCTCACACACCCTTCCAAATTCTGTCACTAGTCGGTCAAGCTTCTCCTCTGTGTCTGCTACCAGTACAGTATCATCCGCAAACAACAACTGATTTACCTCCCATTCATGGTCATTCTCGCCTATATATATATATATATATATATATATATATATATATATATATATATATATATATATATATATATATATATATATATAATCATCATGGTCATCATCATCACCATCCATTGCTAGTCCACTCCAGGACAAAGGCCTATGACATGTCCTTCCATTCTCGTCTGTTTATGGTCTTCCTATGTCATGCTATACCACCAAATTCTCTTAATCTAGTCAATCCACTTTCTTCTCTTCCTTCCTGTGCTTCGTTTGCAATCTCTAGGTACCCATTCTGTTACTCTTTGTCCATCTATTATCTGTCCTTCCCATGTCCATTTTATTTTCTCACTTGTAAGAATATGCTCTACTTTATTTTGCTCCCGTATCCATGTTGCTCTTTTCCTGTCTCTTAGTCTTAGAGCAAGTGTCTGTCTAAATATAACAAATTCTTAGAAATTTGTATTTTTTCTACCTATACTTACCATGAAACACTTTCTTAGGAGACTCGAATTCCCTCAAGTATCCTACGTTCGAGCTGCTCAAGGACATCTTTGACAGGGAATTGACATAAAAGACAGTCTTTTTCCTTACCCTGGCCTCTACCATGAAGGTCAGCAAGTCAAACAGTCTATACTACAAAGCATGCCACATGAAGGGTGGAAAGAGCTGACCTTACACTTTGTCTTCGTTGGGAAAACCCAGAAGCTCGTACTAGCAGACCTAAGGTTCGAAGAGTTTTCAGTCCCCACATTCAAAAATCCGGCGACAGGGACCTACTTCTCTGTCTAATTCAAGCCATGAGAAAATACGTGGCTCAGAAAGCGAGCCTGCGAACGGCCATCAACAGCCTCTTTGTCTCTATGGGGAAGGTTCAGAAACCAGTGTCAAGGAACACCATCTTGTTCTGCCTTAGATAGACAATCAAGAAAGATTACAATACCAGTCACGAGAAGGCGAACCACAGAAATCAATGAAGCCACACAAGATCAGGTATATTAGAACTTCTAAGGCCTTCTCCAAAACATGGCAGTCAGCCAGGTCTTAAAGGTGGGCATATGGAAAAGACAGTCCACCTTTACGATTCATTATCTGAAGGACTGGAGTGTCAGATCCCTCGATACATTCAAGATTGGCTTGGTCGGGGTTGCACAGCAAGGAATTAAATTGCAACAGGGAACGCCCAAACTCCATGGTGAATGGTTGAGTGCTCTTTCCCAATCCCCTTTCCCTGCTTCTCGAGTGTTTTAGAGCACCATGATGGAGAAGACATTCCTCCTTATGTCTATCTATCTGAAAGAATACAGTCAATCCCTTGATGCACTCAAGATCGGTTTAGTCCTGGTTGCACAGCAGCGGATCTAATCGCAACCGTGAACGTCCGCAATCTCTGTTGAACGGTACAATGCTAAAGTGTCCTTGTTCCTATCCCCTCTCCCCACTTCACGCGTGTTTTTGAACTATCATGGTCCTACCTAAGGGGGAGGATAAGTTCCTGCTTATTGGAATATTCGTCTAGTTCATGGATCCGGATGGCCCCCTCATTACAGTTCATTAAGAAAGTGGTTTGTGGTAAGTAGATTGCATCGGAACAAATAACCAATTCTTAGTAATATGTATTCTTCCTAGCTAGACTTACCTCGAACCACTTTTTGGTTACAGCCCGCCCAACCTTCTACGCTTGGTTCCATAGGTGGATTCATAATTGTTTCTTATCTAAGAACAGTAATGGCATTCTGAGGCTACCTTGCCAAAAGTTGACCTCAGGCAACATCCTTCCCCCCTGGTTGGTAGGTAGGGAACTAAGAGGAGGTCTATCCTGATTTTTCTGGTCGTGACAGAGGTTTCCAGACCTATATATATATATATATATATATATATATATATATATATATATATATATATATATATATATATATATATATATGTACATATATATATGTGTATATATACATAAATATACACATACATATATATATATATATATATATATATATATATATATATATATATACATACAAACATATATATATATATATATATATATATATATATATATGTATATATATATATATATATATATATATATATATATATATATATATATATATTTCCAGCCAAGCTCCCCGTCTCTCGGGTAGAGAGAAAGGGAATAACCATGCTCTGGTGAGAGAAGGCTGCGTGTATGTGTGTGCATACCTATCTAAATATTTATCTGTGATTTATTACAGGTAACGTACACTAGTGTACATATAAATATACGCATACACACAATTATCTATCTATCTATCTATCTATATATATATATATATATATATATATATATATATATATATATATATATATATATTCACATATACAGAGAGAGAGAGAGAGAGAGAGAGAGAGAGAGAGAGAGAGAGAGAGAGAGAGAGAGAGAGAGATGACGCTTTAAAGACAGTTACGAATATATGGAGATGGATGTGTGGAGTAAAGCTCTCTCTCATATCTATTTTCTAAAACTTCCTGTCAGTCCTAAATTCCTCGTCCTCTCTTTCCTAATAATGCCTACAGGAAAACAGCACATAGGATGTTAACATAAGATGGGGAAGAATGTGTCAGGCTTTTAAGCCTGACAAAATATCAGAGGATACCAACTGACAGTGTCATTTGTCTTCGCACTCCATACAAGTTTCTTTCACCTCAGCATTTTTTTACTCTTAAAAATACCATCCACTGCTCCGATATTTATTGCCGATACGTTTGTGTGATTTCTTGTTAACTTCAATGCCGTATATGAAACTCATTTTTTTTTTTTTATTGTTTGTCATCTACAACATTGACGTATTGAAAATCTCAGTTCTTTGCTGGTGTAAAATTTTCCTTTACCATGAAGTATATGACATGCCATCAACTACAGAATTTTAAGATACAAATGTATACAACTTTATGATACAAAAAAAAGTTTAAATAACAAAAATTGTTGGAGAACGAAATTTTTTACGCTATTTGGGACCTGTCAAAATAAACATCACTATTTCAATAAATCTTAACCTAAATCAAATTCCTCCAACAACAACAAACTTTTCCATTACTACATATTGTAAACTTGAAAATCTAAGTAGACTTCAGCGAAGCTTGGACGTCTTCTTCCCAACTAATCATAACTTTGTATTTTCGCTGGAGGAGAATGTTTGTGGTAGCTGCGAATACTCAACTCTGAAATAGTTCAGTCCCGGTGGTTTATTGCTACCCTTGCTTCAAGTTTAGGAATGCCAAGGGCAGACAAGGATTAATCCAAATCAAATAAATTTTATCATCAAATTTAGTTTGTATCACCGTGTAACGTTTCTTGAAACATAACGCAACAAAACTTTCATCCCTCTTGCTTCGTCAACAAAATGAATAAACAGAAGAAGAGAAACAAGTGAGTTACAGGAGAGTAACTTAGATGCATCGTCAATGATTAACTTGTGAAATCTTTTAACGCACCTGGTGTTGAAAAATATGATTTCCTTCAAATGATTTGCTATGCAGATTCGTGAACTGAGATGACAAACACTCCATAACACAATTGGAGTTGGCTAAATTAACCATGGTTTGTTTCGATTCAAAGATTGAGACTCTCAGTACCTTTACTTTCAAGAAGTATCTGTTCACATTGTAAATAAGTTCCTTAGCTTGACTATGGAGCTGGCCATATGGCAAGCTTGAAGAAAGGGGAACAGTCCATCGCCAGAGAGTACCATTACAGTGTGTATCAGCAACATCTGACATATGAGCGTGGGAGAGGCCTCACTCAAATGACACGTTTAGGATTGGGGTACCTTTAGACAGAAAACACGCCTTGAATTTTACCTCAGTGCAAGTATGGAACAAAGGTTAGAATAATTTCGGATAAAATTTCGGAAATGGACTTGCAAGGAGATGGAGCGGGGTTGGAGAAACAAAGGTAAGCCAGTGATCTATGGAGATATGGCATAAGTTAGGGAATACATTTAAAGTTAGATATTCTACCCTATTGGTCCTTTCTCGCTGCGTTGAGTAAACCTTTGCCCTGAATGTTGTATCATCATGTCTTAGTAAAACCCAACGGAACATTTGGATGCTATTTACCCATATGGTCTCAAATCAACTGTCATGGAATATTATGTACAACGTTTGGTGTTTCATGGCCCTTTGGTGAATTAACATGAATACTAATAAACATAAACCAAACACAAATAAAATATTTTTAGAATCTATTGGTCGTGTTTAATCTCTACTGATTCCCAGCCCCACCGGGTAATAAAAATAAATATTTTTCTTATTTCAAATACTAATCATCAAAATCGTTACATTGGGCTTAAAACTTACCCATATAATTCCTAATATCATGATATGACGAGGACACGTCGATATTTCCGTTCCAGTTAATTTCTTTTATCAACAGATTCCTGGCTAGTATAGTGGTAAGGAGTTTGCCTTCCATTCGCATGGCAGTAGATCGATCCCCGACCGGGACCGTGAGTTTAAACTGTTTACTGGGGAGGCCACTGCTGTGGTTGGGCACTGTAGTGGGGTGTTGGGCTCACCCTGCTGATGTTCTGGTAATTATCTATTCTGATGAAACTGGAAGTGGAACCAGACGCCTTTAACCTTTGAGTACCCTTTTAAAATCTTAACACGGAAGGGACTAAGAACGGAAGCAGGTAACGGGGATATTTTTAATTTTCGTTTGTATTTCTCATAAAGCAGGAGAGAGTTATAGCTACTCTTCTGATATACAAACAAATGTCTATAGTGTACATCTAACACGTTCACTTAAGGTTTAAAGGTTTATAGTTCGCCCACGAACGACTGTCACAGGACAGGGCACTGTCCACCAGACTAGGCATGAACACACATAATCAATACGTTAGATTGTCTCCTCTGAAACCAGATTCCGCCACTAATTAGATAAATGAAATGCATATCTTACTGTTCGAACAACCTACTATTAGAGTCAGCTTCTATTTCTGGTTCTGTCTTAAGAAATCGTCCATTTTGAAGTTTTAAATACCGAATGCTTATTTAGTTAGCATATTTCATTGTCAATTCAATTTAAGTTAAGGGAGAGAGAGATTTCATTGAAAAGCAGTTGATAATTTTTTTCTTTGAAGTCCAGTTTTTGGCTGAATACAGAAATGCTGACTAATTGCCACATTACTTAATTTTAGCCTATAACTGGCGTTACAAGAATGTTAGTATTCAGAGCCGAAAATGCCCATTAGCTAAACCGATATAAAGATTCACACTTTCTGATAAAGATCTAATTTTTCATATTCCATGGGGAAAAGTTTCCTTGAAAAAAAAAAGATCTGGTCTTCCACAAATAAATTACCCAGACGTTAAATCAACACGAGTTAGTCATGACCAAGGTCTATATATGTAGACTTTGGTCATGACAACAAGGGAGGTGGTAAGGTTTCGTCGTCAACTTCATTAATTTTTTCAAACTTTACTAACCCTTAATAATATTCCAAAAACTTCTCTACAAATTATTATATAACATTTTCGATGATTGACAAAATATATTTTATATTTTATGAGGTTTGCTTGAATTTTCATAATTCCTTAGAAATGTTTCAAATGTAAAATCTTAAATCCTTTGAATTCACTTTCAAGTGTTGGGTAAATATCTGAAAATAAGAGAAAAAGAGAAACACACATACACCTGTCCCGTCCCCCCCCCCCATATATATATATATATATATATATATATATATATATATATATATATATATATATATATATATAACCATATGAATATGAAGATAAAAATATTTTGTAGTCTAATCTAATAATGATATTGATCAAAATAACTTTTATTAACATAATAACAACGACAAAGGTAACTATAATAATAATACTAATGTTATATAATAATAATGATGATGATAAAAATAATAATGATGATGATAAAAATAATAATGAAAAATATGATGAAAATAATGTTAATAAAAATGTAACTTTCGGGAGGATAATAACCTCGAATCTTTTCTCGAATCTCAACAACGTAAAGAAAGTTTCAAATTAATGAAGTGGGAGATCATGCAGAATTATCCAGGCGAGAGAGAGAGAGAGAGAGAGAGAGAGAGAGAGAGAGAGAGAGAGAGAGAGAGAGAGAGAGAGAGAGATTTTAATGCAAACATGTATATGACTCAGGTGTTTCTGTACTTTTGTACTCAACACGAAGGTGCTATTTGTTGAAATCCATAAAAAAGATGTTCATAAAGTTATCAAACATTTAACCCATCAAAAAAAAAATATTTGACAACCATTCACTTAAATGCTGAAAATAATACACCAAATAAGGTAATTCTAAATTTTCCTTCTTGAGAAAATAAGAAATGGGCCAGTGTCAAGAAAAAATAATAAAATATCACACGATACTGGAAGCTTCATATGACAATATTGTAGTATCATCAAATATCAAGTGACGGCTTTAAAATCTCGACTTGACTTTTTCACAAAATCTTTTTTATTGTCATATCACATGACGTTAAATGAGAAAAAAACTTTGATTTGAAAAAATCCTAAATATTTTGTTATGTTGAAGGACAACGTGTAAGCTTAATGACATCTAGAATGGACTTAACGAAGACAAAAAGCAAAAGCAAAGGGGAAAAAATTAATATCACGTCCAAAATATGGAACATAAATATTAACGAAATTTAACGTCAACTATATAAATCAAATTTTTTCCATAAATAAATTATCGTTATCAATATTCAAAATGTGACGTGCAACTAATTTTCATTTTAGGAACAAAAACCTGGAACCACATTTTGGGTGTAAACTGCATTTTGAGACAACCGTGAAATCCAAATTCTAACAATGCATTTAAAGAATATACACTCCTTAAGGACGATTAAATAGTAAAGTAAGATGTACAAGAATGATATTATTTTCTGTTCCTAAAAAAGGTCAGCGTTAGAATAAAATATACATTAGCAAAAAACCATATATATATATATATATATATATAATATATATATATATATATATATATATATATATATATATACATATATATATATACATATATAAATATATATATATATATATATATATATATATATATATATATATATATATATATATATATATATATATATATATAAAATTAAACAAACTTAAGTGGATTAACAGTTATGATCAAACACATTTCTCTGAATGGCTTTCAGATCTATAGCATTACATTAATAAATAGGATATTTCTTTTTACTTTATATATTAAACTGAATCCTAATCATAGTGCTAATTTTCAGGGTTCGTATTGCGATAGGAAAAGCTTACGTGCAAAATTTTTTGCAACTAAAAATGATGATTAGTATAAGTTTGCAATAATGCAATAGTCCTCAATTATTGGACACTCATATAGTCATTTGAGTTTGCTGGAAAAAAATTACAAGCTTCAACATTTACCTTGGACAGAATAATAATAATAATAATAATAATAATAATAATAATAATAATAATAATAATAATAATAATAATAAAAACAGCAACAACAACAATAATAATAAAAATAATAATAATAATAATAATAATAATAATAAAACTTTCGTGGGATGAAAGAAGTGGTCTTTAATTATATGCAAGTGGTCATATATTAAAGAAATATGAAACTATAAATATCTTAAATACCAGTCTAAATTCGCACTAAAGTAATAAAATGCAATCCACACAGTCAAATGGTTAAAGTACCAATACAGTTAATGGAATTTTTCTCTCTATATTGTTATATACTTATTTATCTATGTAATAGGTTTGGGTATCAAAATTCCATTTCATTAATTAAAAGGTTTCTCTTGTTACATCCAACATACAAAACAAAATTATTCTTTGAACACAGTTTCATTTGTTTCTAACTTGAAACATGTTCACTAAATTGTCCTTTTGTTTTATATCTTCGTAAATGAACGGCAAAAACCAAATACCAGGTCAAGAGTCTGTAACCCACGTGTATTTTATACACGCTCATACATTGATGCTATTGATTTTTTTTATCTCTCGCTCTCTCCCTCAGTAATAGAAGAAAACCCTGTTGAAGCTTTTCATTGCTTGTTTCACACTAGGAATTTTGTGCCATTGTTTACCTCAAGCGTTTGTATATAAGCTCGTTATCATGTTGAAAAAAGTCAGTTACATTCACCTCCCCCAGCTACCTTGTGACACTGGTGACCACCGGACGACCAGCTTCCAACCACCTTTCGGCCACCGATGCATTCTACCTTTTTTACGACGCCGCTCACCAACACTGACTCTTCGACCCAAACGGCATTGATGAAACCAATACCCTTCGCCAGCAGATGAGTGTTTGCCTGGTTCTAGCGAGTCGGAATTCAGTTTTGTATCAACGGCATAACCACTCAAGCAGCACAGCAGATTATGTCCCTGTGGCGATTCCCAAGGACATGTTCCCAGAAATCTCAAATTGGCTTTGTGACCAAAGGGATGCCTCAATAGGATATGACGCCCTCAAAACATACCTCTTGGAGCAGTACTCACAATTGCCAGTCGCCTGTATAGCCAAGATGTTTCAGCTCTCTCAACAGCCGTTGGGGAAACAAAAGGCTTTGCTTACCCTCAGTATCGCTCACCTACAACCTGCCGCAGACGGCTCTCTTAGGGAAGTGAACCTACTTCATGTCTTTTGGGTATGACGGCTACCCGAACCTGTGCGTCCCACCATCCCTGTTGTCGATACCTTGCTCATGAAGGGCCTGATGACCAAAGTCGACACCTTTATGGAAACCCACTTCACTATCTTCAAGACCTTCATTAACGCCTCCACTCGTGGCAAAGAGGACAATCATTCAACACTGACTGAACCTAACGTGAATGCTGTAAGATATAGATGCCTAACTCGTGACATGCCAGAGCATCGATAAAGTCGTCTAGGACCCACATATGGTGCCACTAGGACAAGCCCCAACCAACGACCTCTACATCCACTTACAGACGCCCATCATCGACAGTTCTACTAGTACCACCACAGATTCACGGTTGCTGCGAGGAAATGTGCAGACAGCTGTGAGTAGGCCATCTCTTCTGGCGGTGGCCTCCCCTGTCATTAATTTTATTTTTTTACATGATGCAGGTACGGGTGTGCAATGCATCTCTTCAAGACACGATATAGTGATTCTAAGGCTGCTAACGTCCTCCTCGTAGCTGCAAACGGATTCTTGGTGGGGATTTCCTTGCCCATTTCCACCTCCTAGTTAATGTGGCATATCGACATTTAGTCATCGCAGACTCAGTACTTGTCGGCACCTCTTCAGCTCACCCCCTCAGAACTCGCACTCGGCATCAGCGCACTCTCGGAAGGATGGCTCTCTGCACCCTTGTGGGGATAACAGGTGTCTCACCATGCAAACAGAACCAAATTACTAACACATCTCCAACATCACCCGACGTTACTTCCCACTTACACAAAGCAAAGGTGTTCTCCACTCTCGACCTCTTGAAGGGGTATTTTCAGGTGCCCATGAACCCAGAGGACATCCCCAAGATCACCATTACCACCGCCTTCAGTAGTTACAAATTCAATTACTCACGTTTTGGACTTCGTAATGCTGGGGCAACTTGTCAATGCCTCAAGGATAGTATCTAAGGGGACCTCCCCTTCCGCGTATGTTATGTGGACGACATACTTGTGTTATCTTCCTCGAAAGAAGAACCTTCATCACCTACGCAAGATCTTGTATCCCTGAGCATGTTACCTCTAACAGGAGTACCATTTTCACCTCTCGGTTTCAAACCTTCCCTAAAATTGCCAGGTATTCTAAAGTACCTAGGCATTCTACAAAGTACCTGAATTTTGAACTTTCCCGCTAACATATATACATTTTGTCACACTTGCTCTTTATTGCATAGTGAATAGATATATGTGTACAGGTATATACAGTATATGAGTATATGTATATATATATATATATATATATATATATATATATATATAGAGAGAGAGAGAGAGAGAGAGAGAGAGAGAGAGAGAGTGAGAGAGAGAGAATAGCATTGATTTTGCCTTGCCTAAATCTAAAATTACATTTAGAACCTCTCGTTTCCAGATTATATTGATTCCATTTTATATTTAGATTAAAACTATAGGATATACTTATAAACACTAATCTTCTCACCATGTTTTTCATTCATACAATATTATCTTCCCCAAAAAACTCCCCCCACCAAAAAGAAAAACATATCTAAAAGTCACTCCCACTTATTTATTCCAGAACTTCAAACCTATCAAGAACACAAACTCTTTTTCAGTTATCTACAGTACATTAAAATTTAAACCTCTGACACAGCCAATCTTTCATGTTCGCCAAATCCAGTCAGGCCTAGTTTCACTCTCTCTTAAAAGATTACATTTGTTTCACTGTTTTTTTATTCCTTTCCTGTCAATATACACACGGTATTAAAAGTTTTAGTCCTTCCATACTTCATCTAACATTCTTTGAACTAAACATTTGCCTTTTTTTTATATATAGATTTCCGAAGAGCATTCATGACACTAAAAGTCGTAACTCCCTCGATCTGCACCTTCTCGCTATCAACGATACTATAATTGTTTGTCTATCCTATTCCTACCATACTACCCTTGCATCTTTGTCTCTTTAAGTGACAAATACATCTAGCTTTTTCTCCTTGATATAGTAATCCGCCATACACTGATTCTTCCTCTCTTCGGTACAACATTCACGCACACACATACACACACACGCACACAGAGTTATGCAAATCGGCCGTATGAAAGCTCACCCACGGCCGGCCGGATGAACTTTCGCCAGTACTAAAGTTGGCCGTACGGCCGTCGTATGTCAAGACTGAGGACGTAGCATGTAATTGCTCACTATATGGTATGACATCAGTTTGAGTGGCTGAAGGACGCTCATGTTGACTATTTGCTTCTCTCATGCAAGTGTCCTTTTTTTCTATTAAAGGTGATACCTGACTTAAAGAGTTCCAAATATGTGTCGTGATCCATTCGCATGTAGTTAAACCAGACATCTTTTTCTAGTGGTAGTTCCTTCATTAAGTTAACATGAGAGTATTTTTGTCGTTTATGCAGCCATTGTTTGAACAAATCTTCCTTTTCCTTGTTTTCACCTTCAAGTAGCACGCTAGAGCAATAGGAACGAGAATGTCGTCGAGATAAGACATGTCACTCCTCCACCACAAACAGTGCCATACTGACCCACTTGCCTCCGGCCGTTCAAATACGTGTAATAGCTCTAGTCGTAAGCCAGAATTTTCTTACGGCGCCGTAGGCCAGGTTGGCCGGAGGGAACCGGATACGTATAATAGGGGCTTTAGCTTTCCTGGCGAGGTAACCATAAAGGATATGATTAGTGGTTTACTGTTGCTCCATTTTAACTGAAATACGTCGATTTTTCATATATCTCCAATTCTGAATCAATGTTTCCTTAAATATGGTATCAAATAACGTGAGAAAATCGAAAAAATAAGAAACAACTGTCACATTGATAAAAAAATACATATCACGGGAACAGGACATATACGATTCCCTAAAGGTAATGATGATGATGATAAAAATGATGATATTAACAATATTTAATGCACAATGGATGAAAAGAAGAGGTTTGATTCATATTTGTTGGTTATTGTCCGAACATATGGAAAAGCAATTGCTAATTTCAGCAATTTGTATCTTTTTCAAAGTATCTATCAATTCATTCTATAAATTACGCAAACTTCAAATAGAATCCGACATATAACATTT
The DNA here is from genome assembly GCF_036898095.1 of Palaemon carinicauda. NCBI lineage: Eukaryota > Metazoa > Arthropoda > Malacostraca > Decapoda > Palaemonidae > Palaemon > Palaemon carinicauda. Next base: position 142,612,779 of record NC_090726.1, on the reverse strand, counting down.
ATTTCATATAATGAAATTTATTTCGCAAAATTGTTCTAATGCATAATGGCGTGCAATGGTATTTGAAGCCTGCAATGGTATTCATCAAATGTATTCTAGCTTTTGCACCAAACGAAAATGGCTGTAAAATTATTTAGCGTAAAACAATTGAAAATTTTAGACAGAATTAGTAAAAAAAAAAAAAGTAGTTATGTTCAGTTATGAGTGATAAAAACTGAAAATGCAGATTAAATTTTATATCTATTGTAAAACAGATATTTCTACCCTAATGTACAGGCTGGTTCAATTGGGAATTTGATAATCGTAGGCAGTAGACCTTCACATACTTTCAGTGGCCATGATCCACCTGTAATTTATATAAATAGGTATCAACAAATACAGATCGGTAAAATTTGTCTAACTACATTCATACATTCCTCTAGGAAACACAGTTGCTGCTAACAACTTAGTAAACTTTATAGTTGCCCAAATTTCCTTTTAACAAACAGATGATATTATTTTTAAGACCTAAAAGCTTTACTTACACATATTACATGCAGATATAAAGAGAGAGAGAGAGAGAGAGAGAGAGAGAGAGAGAGAGAGAGAGAGAGAGAGAGAGAGAGAGACGGGTAATGTTAAGTACCACTTGGCAGACAAGTGAAGCCTTTATAGTCACACCAGGTCTGAAACAAGGAAAACAAATTCTATATTAATCAATATGTCCCTAAAAAATATTGGAATCTCCTCGTCTTACATAATTGTGTAGATCAAATATTGCAGCCTACTAAAGTTGGAATGAATATTCCCTTCCATATTTTAAGCCATTTCTGCGAGGATTATAACTAAAAGAAACCTGAATGAACTTGAAAAATAAGGCTTCTTATTAAGTGAAACAGCAAAAAGTCATCAGATGACCCCTTCCTTCATGAATAAGTCCAGCCAGGGAGTAAAAACTTTCGAAAAACATACATTCTTTTCAAATGTTATACTATAAAACATATCTAGAACCTTGATTAGGCATATAATCAGAAAACCTAGAAGAACTGCAAAAGCACCATTAAAATCATAAACAAGAATTTGCAATTTGCTCTTATGTTTTAAACTGACAGTAAATACACTCGGGCCTCTTCCTTGAAATCTGTATGACCAAACAAAGAAAAACCATACCAAGGTTTTGTCCACTTAACTACGGTTACCACAAACGAAGAAGAAATGGATATGCCACATCAATAGGGGTATAACTTACATCTTCGCCCACAGTTGGTATAAAATGTAAACTGCATAAACAGAATTATTGCATTTTACATGTTTTACAAAAAATCCACAACCCTAATATTTCACTTATGCCTAATTTGTCTAAATTTAAAACACCCAACTACAAATCACCATAAATCATATTACCATGCATAAAACGAAAGTTGAGAGAAATTTGATTGCAAAATTGTTATTTGTATAGTAGAGAAAAAAACCTGCCTAAACTTCACTTTCTACAAGCATATAATGCCCTCCATGCATAAAACCTCACCAGGCTAACACTGTCTTCTCAGTAATAGAATGTATCAATGGAAAGGAAAAACATTTGCCGCATGTATCGTTTCACCGACCCATCAACAATGATTACACACATTTAATCGTACCAATCTGACTTGAGTGTGAATTGCACGTTATATTCACGCAACATAAATATGTTTATTCAACGCTGTTTAGAATGGCAGAGAATTCAACCAAAGAAAATGGTATAATGCTACCCAGTATGATTCAAGCTTAATGCAATGGTATATTTTGTTCATGTCTCTCTGTGTCCTCTATGACTGAATAAATTTGTTGGTTGAATTAAATTGAATATAGAATTTAGGCCTTAAGTCAAGCACTAGGACATCAAAGGCCATTCAGCGCTGTAGATGATTGGCGGTTCATCGGTTGTAAGTTAAAATCTTGAATGGTGAAGCTCTTGGAAGCATGCATTTTCATGTATTGGCACATTGCATACGATACATACTCTCACACATTTATATAATATTTAAATATAAATATATATATACGTATATATATACTGTATATATACATGTATATATATATATATATATATATATATATATATATATATATGTGTGTGTGTGTGTGTGTGTGTGTGTGTGTGTGTGTTTATTCACTGAGAAGAAAAATTGCCATCGCTACGCTAACGATTTTCAGGAAGTATTTTTGTATGAGGTTGCAGAACTTCGGCCTTATGATCCATTCTAATAGAGTCGCTATCTAGAAAATAGTTCCCTGCTTAAGCATAATTATTTTCTGAAAAAGGCCTAATGAACTTCCCTGTGCCTACTGAATCGTCGAATTCTTTGAAAACAGATATATACGCATTAGCAAATGCACACTTAATGGTAAAACACTTGATTTAGAAAAAAAAGAAGAGAACAAACAAAGACATTGGAGCATGACGTTTTTAATTCATTTAAAATTTACCTCATAAGACAGGTCATTATCAATATAACTCATAATCTAACATATTGCTTCAGACATCATAGTACACTGAATGTCGTTCCTCGAACTCCTTTCCATTTTCTGAATCGTCTTTTAGATGGCACGAGAAGACCTCGAGGATTTGTTCCAAGCCATTTAACCTTACACATGAAAAATAAAATGTGAATAAACACAAGAAATATCATCACATCCAAGTGGTAATTCGGGCTTTACTATAGAAATGTTCAGAGTTTTATACAGTTCATTTTGAAAAGCACTACTTTTGATAGCAGTTGTATTCAATGTTTTACAAAGGTCAGTGGCCGTAATATTCAAAATTGATACGAACTTCAAAATGAAATAAAAATATGTACATTGAACCATTTATTACCATAGAATCACTCTACATAATCGCTAAATAGTTTCGCTGTAGTATAAAATTATCTTTACTTTTATCAAAGCGAAACTCAGTATGAAGAAAAAAGATTAGATATAATCGCAATCTAATGACAAAGAAAATGTTACCTGGTAATGAAATTCTTACTCATATTCACGATTTCTAATCAGATTAATTTCCCAATAAAACTAGATCTTTGGAAGTTCCAAAAGTGTATTGAAATACCTGTTCAACGAAATGGTTTTGTTAATAACCTTTCGTTAATTAACTGGATGACTAACAGTTCTTGGAACATAATTGGATTAAGAACCAATATCATTCAACAACTGTCGCCAACATGATATTTGTATCATTAGAAGTACTTCCAGCCTCCTTGCAATTTCTGACAGTAACCTGAAGAAGAGATCGTGACGTAAAGGCTCTTGGCAAATCTGGATTAAGTCAGGTTTCAAGAAACTCCAAGATCTCATTAAAATTTTTAATGAGAAGTCTGCTGAAGACTAAAATGAACAACAGAAAAATTATTCAATTATATGATTTCCCAAACTGCAGGAATAACGACGTGCAAATATTAGACGAAATTATTGAACCAACAATCCACGGTGTAAACCCACTTCTGTATCAACACGTGAAAAATTATGGTAATGAAATCAGAATAAAATTAACACAAAATATTAAAATAATATGTAAAAGTAAAGGAAAACATATGATGAATTTAGTCATTTTTTCACACCCCTACTAAAACAAAACAAATTATATGCAATATTACCAAGGATCAAATATCTTTACCCAAAATATGTATAGCATAAAAGATAATTTATCGAGTGACCTTAAAAGCTTTTATGATGGACATCAAATAGGTATTAGAATATGTAGGTTGGAGGGGGTTGGCTTGGTGCTGACGTTGGTAAAAGCAAAGTTTCAGTGGGAAAAAAAATAATCGTGCCTGAACTGTGGTGTGATTGATTTTTTTCATATGATATTATTGTCATTGGGGAAAGCTCAGTGAAACGTCGCGGGAAAGCTCAGTGAAACGTCACGGGAAAGGTCAGTGAAACGTCACGAAGTGTTTGCTAAAGGAGAAAGTCGACAGTGTATGTGAGTAACACTGGGGTTAAGCAGGTAGTGGAAATTAGAAAGCTGGAACAAAGATTCTCAATACATATGGTGGGAAAAAATTTAAAATATTAATTCTATGAGTAATTGGAAGAACATAGAGCACATGAGGGTAACACAAGAAAAGAACCAAGTCACAAAATTAAGGCAAGAAAGGCAGTATATGTTCTAAATATTGGGAAAAACTAGAATAGTCCATGAAACAAAAGGGGATACTCTAATATGGAAATGTAAAGTGGATACTGAGTATGAGTGAAAGTAAAGAGGATAAGGCTCTTACATTGAACCGATTAAAGGGCATATCTGGTAGCAGTAGAATTAATAGGATAAGAAAGTGGAGAACCGTAATAGTGGTAATACAGGATAGCACGATGAAACGATAGATCAGAGTAAGGTGATATGAAAGAAATGGATTCAAAGGTTCTAGAGAGTAGGAACCTAATAGAGATTAGAAAGCGTCAGATATATGACTGCACGTCTAAAGGTGCGATTAGATTGTAGAGTTTTTTCCGAGAGTTGCTCTCAGACAGCTGCTCTATGGAATGTAAACAGGCTGTAGAGGACTCTCCGAGATTTTCTCTCTACTCTCGCGAGTGTTTCT
>NC_090726.1:142590720-142603220 GCF_036898095.1 Palaemon carinicauda | reverse complement strand
CACAAACAGCTCCTTAAAACCTACTGCTTTTACAATCTCGCATGCACTCCGACTTTGATATAAGATGATGACCAGTCGACAGCATATTATGCTTTTCATCGCATGCTCTCATATTCGTATTTCATTTTTTCCTTTGGGAATCTTGTCTATCAAAGGTTTTTCAAAAACCCGTAATCAACGTGCAACTGTGAAAATCTAATACAGCCACCTCAAACCATCATTATGGTATGGTCATAATTGGATGGAAACGACGTAAAAACCCTGAAACAATTAATAAAATTATTTAAATACTTGCACGTTATCAATGAGTTACAGAAATATGACAATGAATTCTCATTGCTGATAGCAAACCTATTTGCAAGAAAAGGAAAGATACACAGAAAAAGAGAGTAAATTTCAGAAATAAAGGCGGCGTATAACCATTTCTTTCCTTAAAATGTTTTACTTTTATGCCAACAAAATGCAATTTGAATATTCCTTAATGGATAAAATTATATTCAAATGCGAAAATGAAAGAAAATGAACCTCCGGTGATAAAAGACCAGACTCTCCCTACTTTTAATATGAATAATGCATTTTGAAGAGTAAAATGATTCTTTATAAAATGCTAAAAATTGTCGCAAACAATTATGCAAGAATTTCGCTAATCACTGTCAAATCAACATTAACATACCTCGCGGTGCCAATAAGATTTAATTTCTCATTAAACTTAAATGGAACGGTATCAACTAGAAATTACATAGATTGAATCATCCACACTAATGGGTAAAGAGATTTCAAGAACACATATATCCATAAAAGAAATGAATGTATGTATTCATTGCATAAGCACACGAATTGTGCATCTTCATGTATAAGTATACATACCGGTACTCAGTCGTACTAGGATAGAGAACATCCTCAACTTTCAAAACATGAACATCAACGCACTATCATTTACAGTACATACGTCACTGCACGCAGAACAATATGAATGTAGATGAACTCGGTTATGAGCCGCCAGAAGTGAAAAACTAACGGAGGAAATATATCATTCCCGAATGACCTCCACGATTTTTCCCCCAGCAAAGGTCCACCCACGGAATTAATCCCAGAGTGGCAATATGTTTGATGAAATCTGAGCACAGTCACCTAATATCTTTTTTGAAAGAGTCGATTCAGTGGAATGGGGAAAAAGGAGAGATAAAATAGCCGAACCTTTCCCATGATTACTCGTCCAGCAAAAGTCGTGCAATGGCTCGTAATGACCTACCTCGTCGACCATTATTATCTTTACCCGGTATTCGCCAGTTACTGCTACTTTAGGGGGTTAATTTCTATTCACTAGATAGGTTAGTCTAAGAAATGCAAAGGACTGTACATAAAGAATATACATTTATGTTCTCAAAATACTTTTAAATTATTTCGTCCAGCTCAGTTAAATTTACATATAACATGCATTTATTTCGAAAAAATATCATATATAGTAAATTAAAATTTTACTTAATTGAAAAATATACCGATCAGAAAATATTACAGCATTTTAATTAATTCACAAAATGAGAACAAGATTGGAAATGGAATAAATTTTTATTTAATTTTGAAAATCCAGTGTCTGATTGGATTACATGACGAAAATAAAATAAATGGGCAATGGAATCAAAACGTCTCTGTCAAAATATTTCAAAATAAGGGAGAAATAAAGATCAATATTCCTTCATAAAACCTTCCGAGGCTATCTGTCATGTGATTCAGATTCTCTACAATAAACAAGCAGGGTAGTAAAATGAATCAACAAATTTTACCAAAATGGATCATACCATTTATCACTCTCAGGTTTCAAATTTGATCAAAGAGTGAGACGGATAAACAGGGCAGCGATGTATTTTATTCCACATATTTCAATGAGAGCTATTTTGTTATAATACAGAAAAAACAAACATACACAAACATATTACATATATATATATATATATATATATACATACATACATACATATACGAACACACACACACACATATATATATATATATATATATATATATATATATACATATATATATATATGTGTGTGTGTGTGTGTGTGTGTGCGTAGTTGACTAAAACAAGTATAGGAGAGTACTTTATATTGAAGATCTCAATGAAAAAACAAAACCATAAAAAGAATAAGAGAGGAAGATGGTAAAAAAGGATATAATGGCTGTTGAATAGATTTAGTACAGGATTAGGACATAAAAATTACTTGATGAATACTGAATCTAATTTACATCTTGAATATAGATGGATTAGAAATGACAAGAATATTGGTAGTAAAGGATTTCATAAGACGTTAGAAAAGGGGGTAAAATGGAGATATGGTACAAATATTGCTACAGAACACAAGATAAGCTCATTATGTTTCAAAGTCGACATGAAGACAGAATATATGATTATACTTTTTAAGACACATGTTGATTGCTTTGAGCCAGGGGATGGACAGCTATAATAATTTAAGTTAACCTTGAGGTTGAATTAAAGAATGATTATTTTCGGATGCAATATCTGTGATGTTGCTACTCCGTGGCTTATAAGACGGTATATGTGTCCTTAAATTTTCAGGGATTTTTCTATATGGTCGGTTGTGGCTGCAAGACAACGAATATGTAATGGGAATTCTTGCATTCATTATCAAACAAGGATATGAATAAGATGATGTGGGTTATTCAGCGGTTTGCTCTTATTTGCTCGAGGATACATTAAATTGGATTGGGTTTACGAATTTGGGCTATAAAGTGCAGCACCGGGACCTGGGAGGCCATTCTGCCCCAATATGCAGCTATGAGAAATCCATGCAGATACACTTGAAGTAAATGTAAAGAGGTTCGACAGCTAGATGGAAGAAAGGAAGCAAGAACGAAGATTTAACAGACGGCTAAAAATGTAATGCAGCCAAGGCCGAAGGGACCCTGCACAGACACTTAAGTAATGCCTACAGGAGGTGCACTGTTGGCACTAACCTCCTACGGTATTGCTGAGGGATGTATCGTTAACAACCTGGTGCCTAGAGACTTCCGGTGTCAGTCCCACTTTAAGAGATAATTGTGTAGAGAGAGAGAGAGAGAGAGAGAGAGAGAGAGAGAGAGAGAGAGAGAGAGAGAGAGAGAGAGAGATCTATGAATGCTGAAAGTTCATTGATGATCAAATTACCATTGCTTCAAGTGGATATTGCATCAAAGGATGTTGGATATTTTTTGCCCTGACTAAACTGATATTATATTGAAAAATTATCAAAGTTCTACTACTCCCATGTGATGTTGCACCCAACGATGCCTACACTTGCATAGTTTCAAAGTGATATTGTACCTAAACATACTGAGAGATTTATTGCTCATAAGTGACGATGCATCTATGGACGTTTAAAGTTGCGCTGCTCCAAGGTTATAGTAAATCAAAGAAAGCTGAAAGACGTATTGATTATGATAGAATTATATCTAACAGCAACAAGCGTTAAATTTCTCCTAGCTCACATCTTATAGGCATGTTGAAAATCTCATTGTTCCAGGACATCACTATCTCTATGCATGTTGAAAGGTTTCAAGCTCCAACGTGACACAGCATCTAAAAGTCTGTCCACACTAAGAAACGTTGTTTGGAAACAAAGTTCCCAAAATGCTTGAAACTGTTTTCAAACAATGTTTCCTGTCCGCAGTTCACACCACAGTTGTCGTCAGGACGACTGTTTGTGTAGTCTTCTTCTTCTTCTTTGTCTGCATCTTTTTCCACTTTTATGTTGGGTCGATGTTTCTGGCCAGCGTTCTCCATCTACCTACAGTATATCCCGCACTTCATCACAGGTTAATCCCTTTGATCGAAGGTTATCCTTCCACCTTCGCTTAGTTCTCCCTCTTCTTCTCCTTCCCTGTACCTCCATTTCCATCACTCTCCTCCAAATATACTGTTCATGTCTTCTCATGTCTACTTTCTTGGATCTTATCTGATAGTTATCTCACTCCTGTGGTACCCCTAATTACCTCATTCCGTATCTTATCTCTTCTTGTCACCCCACACATCCATCTTCTTCTCTTCTGTCTTCTTTATTGCCCACGTCTCCGCTTCATACATCATTGCCGGTCTCACAACTGTCCTGTGCTCTTTACCTTTCAACTTAACCCTATTTTCCTGTCGCATAGTACTCCACACATTTTTTTTCTAATTCTTCCATCCTGCTTATATTCTGTGGTTTATTTCTGCCCCCAGAACACCATCTTCTGCAACTGTTGATCCTAAATACTTGAAATTTTCAACTCTTTTCAATCTCTCTCATACACTTTTTTCTAATTCTTACATCCTGCTTGTATTCTGTGGTTTATTTCTGCCCCAAGATCACTATCCTCTGCAACTCTTGATCCTAAATACTTGTAATTTTCAACTCTTTTCCATCTCTCTCCTTGTAAACTAACTTCCCCATTCTCCCCATTTTTCAATCTCAAATACTCTGTCTTTTTCCTGCTGATCTTCAATATCCTATTTTCCATTTCTCTTCTCCACTCATCCAGTTTCTCTTCTACTACCTCTCGCCTATTTCTACACATTATAACACCATCAGCAAAAAGCATACACCAAGGAGACTGATCTCTAATACCTTGTGTTACTACAACCATGACCAGATCAAATAGGTAAGGGCTCAATGCAGACCCCTGATGTAGTCCCACTTTACTGGGAAACTTTCTGTTAGACCTAAACTGCTTTTAACATTTGCTTCTGCCCTCTCATACATATCATGGGTGATTCTTATGTATTTCTCAGGGACTCCCTTTTCTCTCATGCATCTCCACACCTCCTGACGTGGTACTCGATCAAATGCCTTCTCCAGGTCAATAAAGACCATGTGTAATCCTTTCTGTTTCTCCCGATGTTTTTCTAACATCAGCCTCAATACAAATATTGCATCTACAGTCCCTCTTCCAGGCATGAATCCAAATTGTTCCTCACCAATTGTTGTTTCATCTCCAAGTCTCTTCTCAATTATCTTCTCCCATATTTTCATAGTATGGCTTATCAACTTTATGCCTCTGCAGTTTCCACATTCCTGGATGTCTCCCTTCCCCTTATAGATGTGGATGATTAAGCTCCTCTCCATTCTTCTGGCATCTTTTCCTACTGTTTGTGCAGTAGCCTCTGTGTTTTTACTTGGCCTATTTAATGCACTCGATGAGGGATAAGATAAAGAAAAAGATATGGGTGCGAAAGTTTTTAGGAAAAGGAGCTTGTCATCCTGTCTTGCTTTTTGTATAAATGAGAATAAATGGAAGAAATCTTAACAATTTTGTTAAAATATCTGCTAATGAATTTAAAATATTTATACTTTTACATATGCATGTCTAACATTAAAATATGTATATATGTGCATGTATATACCGGTGTGTATATCTTTATTTACTATACATATGTATTTTATATATATATATATATATATATATATATATATATATATATACTGTATACACACACACACACACACACACACATATATATATATATATATATATATATATATATATATATATATTATATACCGGTGTGTATATCTTTATTTACTATACATATGTATTTTATATATATATATATATATATATATATATATATATACTGTATACACACACACACGCACACACACATACATATATATATATATATATATATATATATATATATATATATACATACATACATTATACATGTGTATATATACACATATACACAGCAACACAATGTTTTCCATTTCCATTTTCCAAGGTGACATTAAATCCAAAGATATTAAAAGTTCTGTTGTTCCTAGGTGACATTGAATCTTATATTGAATTTATGCATGTTGAAAGATCTGTTACTTCTTGGTGACACTGAATCTATGGATGTTGGAAGTTCTTTTTCTCCAAAGTGATATTGTATCTAAGAATGTTGAAACCTCCGTTGATTCTAGATGGCACTGAATCTAATGATTATGAAAGTTCTGCGCTCATAGGTGATATTGAATCTATGGATGCTGTAAGTCCTGTTGCTCCTAAATAGTACTGAATCTAAGGGTGCTGAAAAGTTCTCTTGCTTCTAGTTGTCATAAAACCTATGATGGTGAAAGATATGTTTCTCCTAGATGACACTTTACCTAATGTTGAAGGCTCTGTTGCTTCTAGGAGACATTGAATCTGATGATGTTGAAAGATCTATTGCTACTAGCAGACATTAGATCTAAACATATTGATAGATCTGTTGTTCCTAGGTGGCTAGGTTTCTGGGGATGGTCATCATTATGGGCTTCATTCTTTGTCCAATACACGGATGTTTTGGTGTCAAAACAGAATGTACTCTTTGTCAAGCTTCTCTCAGCTGATGTTTCGTATTCACTTCAAGCCTATGTGAAGGTACTTCCATACCTTCAACCGGAAGGCTATACCTAAGGGCAATGCAGACTTTTTATCGTTAGACTTGAAATGAAGCACGTTCCAGATCATAATCTGTTATTGGAGGAGGGCATGATACTTTACAAGGGTTGTCTCTTGATTAAGGTGTATAGCCACAAAAAACTAAAAGCACAGAGTGAAGCTGTACAGTACATGCTATGTGATGCGAAGTCAGGTTATGTATTTGACTTCATCGACCTGGAGGGACATTGTGTTCACGCTCCTGGATTACTATCGTGGGTATCAATTCTTCATGGACAATTACTAAAACTCTGTATATTTGGCAAAAGAATTATAGAGGCATGGTGTTCATTTTTCAGAGCCTCTATGTATTATGAGGTATGCACCACCTGTGCTGAAGGCTTTGACAAATAATAGGTGTCTCAAAACACCATCCATTTCAACAAGAAGGGTAACACCTTTGTCATCTGGTAGCAGGAAGGATGTCCGTCCGGTGACTATGATCACCAACACCATCAATTCCTTCCCCAAAGATTTCACACATTGGAGATATGTCAGGAGCCAAGGGCGAATGGTCATTGAAGGGGTATTCGAGAGGCCTCAGATCATCAGTACCTACTGCCAGTACACAGGTGAAGATGGTCAAGCATTACTCGTTTGCCTGAAAGACCACTAAATGGATGGAGAAGTTCCTGATGGATCTTCTTTAGATGGGGTGCAGAATGTCTATGCTCTCTTGTCGAGGTACCTCTCCCCAGAAAATCAAGTTGATCACCTCAACTTTCTCGGGAGATCAGCAGAGGCACTCATGTTCTTTGACGTGGACGTGTGGCCCCTCACTGTTAAACCTATTCCGTATGATCCCTCCTGCCCTTCTTTCAACTACTGCTACGACTTGTGCTGTCAGTGGCTCAGCTGCTGATGCTGCCATAGAGAAAATTATTCCTCCTACAATGGACCCCTCTCCAAAGTACTTGCTCAGGGTTGTCGCAGTTTGTCGTCTCCAGCCTGACATCCATGAGATGGTAACAATTTTGAATGACTCTCGTGGCTTAAAGCAGAAGTGCCGAGTCTGCAAAGCCAACGGCATTCATAAGGGCACAACATGTCAGCGCAGGATGTGTCAGTTGGCACTGTGTCTTCTTGAGGAACTGCTTCCAAGAGTACCACACAGTAAAGATATTAGCCAGTGAAGCAGCTCTGCCATGGCCAACATCTACAATTCTTTGGCTAGTGGTAATAATAATAACAATAATAATAATAATAATAATAATAATAATAATAATAATAATACTGTATATGGGTTGGTATTAATAATCTAGGTTATGGCTAGCTTCTGACTATTGTTTCACATGGATATAATTAAACGATTGGAATGTGCTTTGCTCTACAATAATTTTCAATCAATCTGCTACTATTAATAATGTGGCAAATGTATGGATAGTCAATTATAAGCATGCAAGATCGATAAAAAAAGTATTTTCATTTACCCACAATAGGCTCGCCGAGTGCCAAAAACTAAGCTTGGTGATAAGAAATATTGTATGAAAATTTTCACATGGTATAATTATTTGATTTTCAATTGATATATACTGGGAAATAGACCATTTATTCAGCTATTCAACATGAAATACATCACCATAGTTATTCATCTTTGCATACGTGATAAAAATACACGGGAAGGTAGGCCAAATTTAGGTTATAACTAATGTCTAAGTATTGTTCCATATGGTTATAATTACAATATCCCAATTTTCTCCGCACTACAATAAAGTTGAATTATTCCACTACTAATAACATACATACATATACCAAGGCACTTCCCCCAATTTTGGGGGATAGCCGACATCAACAAATGAAACAACACAAAAAAGGGGACCTCTACTCTCTACGTTCCTCCAGCCTAACAAGGGACTCAACCGAGTTCAGCTGGTACTGCTAGGGTGCCACAACCCACCCTCCCACATTATCCACCACAGATGAAGCTTCATAATGCTGAATCCCCTACTGCTGCTACCTCCGCAGTCATCTAAGGCATCGGAGGAAGCAGCAGGGCCTACCGGATCTGTGTCACAATCGCTCGCCATTCATTCCTATTTCTAGCACGCTCTCTTGCCTCTCTCACATCTATCCTCCTATCACCCAGAGCTTTCTTCACACCATCCATCCACCCAAACCTTGGCCTTCCTTTTGTACTTCTCCCATCAACTCTTGCATTCATCACCTTCTTTAGCAGACAGCCATTTTCCATTCTCTCAACATGGCCAAACCACCTCAACACATTCATATCCACTCTAGCTGCTAACTCATTTCTTACACCTGTTCTCACTCTCACCACTTCGTTCCTAACCCTATCTACTCGAGATACACCAACCATACTCCTTAGACAATTCATCTCAAACACATTCAATTTCTGTCTCTCCGTCACTTTCATTCCCCACAACTCCGATCCATACATCACAGTTGGTACAATCACTTTCTCATATAGAACTCTTTTTACATTCATGCCCAACCCTCTATTTTTTACTACTCCCTTAACTGCCCCCAACACTTTGCAACCTTCATTCACTCTCTGACGTACATCTGCTTCCACTCCACCATTTGCTGCAACAACAGACCCCAAGTACTTAAACTGATCCACTTCCTCAAGTAACTCTCCATTCAACATGACATTCAACCTAATAATAATGTGATAAATTTTTGTATCATAAATAATAAGTGCGCAAAACAGATCGCAAAAATATTTGTACTATCCCACTTGGACGGGCCAAGCACCCAAAATAAAAAAATCCAGTTAGACTTTTTCGTGAATACTTACACGGGCTACAATTATTCAAATTTCAATTACTGGAAGACTGGCAAATACAATAGTTATCCAACAAAATATATGTTATCAATTTATTTCTATCGATTTGCATAAGGAAAAAGAATGTTGGCGTAATTATATAAATATATTTTTACATCTAACTTCAACTCGACCTATTGAATTCTTATAAATTAATTGCTGAGGCCTAATTTGAATACAACACATGAATATTCAGCTTTTCCACGTTTTACTAAAGTAAATCTAACATTTGAAGACTGAAAAGAGCATTAGAGGGATTTGGAAAAAAAAAATTCTTGCGGTCACTAAAAAATCATTTACTTTCGCAATTTATAAAACATTTTCTGGGTCACAGTGGAAAAACATTATAAACCCTATTTATACAAAGTTTATTCAGAAGCAAAATAAAATTCTCAAATTCATAAATTATATTTCTGTGAATATTTTAGTATGCGTCAGTAGCATTTTTTGGCCCATCTATCTCCAAACTGATTATAGATAGTAAGGATGCAATGTGTCGTAAAATATAACCATTTAAGAAAAAAAATAGAAAGCAAAATTAATATTATAGCACAAATATTATGGTCGCTGTAGTGATTTGAAAAAAAGAAAAAAAAATTTTCCCCAGTTTCCAGCTATTCTCGAACTCAGTCCTGGAACGAACAACACTATTTAATTGCACGGTCGTCAAGGAATTAAGTTACTGATTCCTTGTAGCGAGTAAGACTGTTGGAATAACAGAAGGTTTGCTTGTTTACGTTTCGTTTATAGAAGACAATAGCGAATGTCTTGAATGACTGCTTTTGTTTATTCCAAATGAAAAAGGAAAAGATATTAGTTTTAACTATTGGATTATCACAGTTTTAGAAGTGGCATTATTTAATCATCAACCGTATCTCCTCTTTTTCCCTTCTCTGATTTGAAGGCAGTTAATTTAAAGGCTCTTGACCAGGACCGCTTAAAGAATTATTGGATTGCTCTTGGAGAATATTGATGGGAATAATGACAAGGACCACACAAGAATTTCGAAATGACTGCGCGCCGTCAAATTATTGGGAGTTTACCGTTGGCTCAGGGAACTTTTATAAATATGCATATAGACACATATAGACACATATATATAAATATACACACACACACACACACACACACATATATATATATATATATACATATAAATATAAATATATATAAATATAAATATATATAAATATAAATATATATATATATATATATATATATATTTATATATATATATATATATATATATATATATATATATATATATATAAATATAAATATAAATAAATATATATAATATATATATATATATATATATATATATATATATATATATATATATATATATATATATATATATATTACATTTTGATGTTTTTTCTTGGTAGTTAGTTTTTTGTGTTTTGATGTTATCAGTCTTAAGAAAAATAGGTTAAAGGGTAACGTTTAAATATAATTTCTGTTCAAGAGTCCAGTTATGAAGATAATGAGGAGAGAAAGTTTGTGTTGAAGAGACTTTGTCAGTAATTTAGATTCGAGGGTGCGGAGTTTGCTTTGCATTTCACCACAGGGTGACATTGAATCTGAAGTCATTGAAAGAGCTATTGCTTATAAATGACAATGAATTTAATGATGTTGAAAGTTTGGTTCTCCAAGGGGACACGTGAATCTATCGGCGATGAAAGCTCTATTGGTCCTATGTAACAGTGAATATAAGGATATTTCAAGTTTTGTTCGTTCTAGGTAACACTGAATTTGATAAAGTTGAAAGCTCTGCTGCTCTTAAGTAACATTATATCTAAGGATATTGAAAGTCTTGTTTGTCCGAGGTGACGTTAAAACTAATCAATATGTTGAAAGTGCTAAGCTCCAAGGTGACATTGCATCTAACGATGCTTGAAGTTCCATTGCTCCTACCCGAACACTGAATCCAAGGATGTTGGAAGCTCTGTTGTTCCCGGGTAACATTGAATATAATAATAGAGAAAGCTCTGTTGTTCCACGGAGGTACGGAATCTAAGGATGATGAGAGTTCCGTTGCTCCTAGGTGACATTGAACCTCATTTTATTGAATATTCTATGACTACTAAGTGGCAGAGTACCCGATGAAGTTGAAAATTCGTTTGCTCCTAGGTGACAATGAATTTAAAAATGTTGGTAGTTACGTTACTAATAGGTAACATTAACTCTAGCGATGTTGATAATCCTGTTGCTTCAAGATGAAATTGAATCTAATGATGTTGAAAGTTTTGTTGCTCCTAGACAACATTCAATTCTAGGATATCGAAAGATATGCTGCTCCTAGGTGACACTAAATCAAATGGTGGTGAAAGTTCTTCTGTTCCAGATAGCAATGAATTCCAAAATGTCGTTAGTTCTGTTTCGCCAGGGTGA
Organism: Palaemon carinicauda; assembly: GCF_036898095.1. Classification (NCBI taxonomy): domain Eukaryota; kingdom Metazoa; phylum Arthropoda; class Malacostraca; order Decapoda; family Palaemonidae; genus Palaemon; species Palaemon carinicauda. The sequence goes on along the minus strand of NC_090726.1, from coordinate 142,591,603 downwards.
TATTAAATCCTAGGATTTTGAAAGTTCTCTAGTTCCTGGGTGACATTGAATCTGAGGATATGGAAAGTTCTTCTGAGGTCCTTAGGTGACATTGAATCTAATGATGTTGAAAATCCTGTTGGTCTTAAGTGACATTGATTCTATGGATGTTAAAAGCTTTCTTGATCTTAGGCGACAGTCAATCTGAGGTGATGAAAGTTCTGCTGCTCCAAGATAACACTAATATGATGTAAGCTCCATCGCTGCACGGTGAAATTGAATCTAAGGATAATGGAAGTTGTGTTGCACTTATGTTACATTTCACCGGAATTGGATAAAATTCGCATTTCTCGAAGGTTATATTGCATTAAAAGACGGTGAAAGTTATACTATTCGAAGGTGACATTGTGTTTAAGGACGATGCGAGTTTTATCGCTCTAAGGAGATATTACACCTAACAATGGTGAAAGTTGCATTGACATAAGGGGTCATTCAATCTAATAACATTGAATGATGCATTGCTCCAAAGAGTTATTGCATACAAGACTTAAAATTCTATTGCTCCAAGGTGATATTGCCCCTATATATCAAATGATGTTAAAAAAATATTTATTCCAAGGTGAAATTTCCTCTATGGATAACGAAAGTTTGTTTACGGAGGCTATCCTTAAATGTCGTTATTTCTATTTTTTACCATCTACAATATACTACAGAGGTGCCCTTTTGGTTCCACATTGGTTATGTCTAACGACATGTAGAAGGAAATGTAATGCCAATGGGGTTTCACTTTGGTGTATTTCTATTAATGTGTAAATGCAAGGGGTTGAAGTACGAGTATTTTTTCAACATTTGAAAATTATCACTTACGATAGGTACATACTGTAGATAACACCTTTGATAACAA
>NC_090726.1:142555720-142585720 GCF_036898095.1 Palaemon carinicauda | reverse complement strand
AAAGGGCTTCTGGCTCTAGTTCCCTTGACGAGGGAGATGGGGGGGGGGGGGCAGCAGTAGAATAACCCCCATCACCCCATCACGACCATCAGAAACAGGCAGCAGATGCAGAAGTGGACGTTACCCTAAGCCATGCCTCCAAACAATAGATATCGGTGTCGGGACTAATTAACCTCCTTTACTTGGGTAATGAGAAGCGATATACAATAGGATCTTCAATTTCTGACGACGTCGGCAAAAACAATGTTCGCTAGATTGACGTTGGGTTACCTTTGCTCATATCCACTTCTCAAAAGCTTACCTTTGTTCTCGGAAACAATTACACGTGAACCTCCTGTACAAATTCCCGTATTAATATATATATATATATATATATATATGCGTGTGTATATATATATATATATATATATATGTATATATATATATATATATATATATATATATATATATATATATATATATATATATATATATATATATATATATATATGTACATATAACATTTTATGTAAAATGATTAAATGAATTTGATGTCCTTTATACGTGAAATAAATTTCACAACGACTTTTATTACAAAGTATATTTCACTGCAATAAATAATCTTGACTTTAACATATAGCCGGAATCACAGGAAGTGGAGCGACACGAGGCACGGACACACCGAACTACGAGAAATCTCACACCACATGTCACCCTGTCACATAGATGTAGGCACGTGCTCACCTTTGTCAGTTGACACAATGGATTCCGTGGCTGATGTTGCATTAGTTTTATTGAGTAAGAGAGAAAAAAGAAGAAGAAAAAAAAAGAATATTTGTTGCCATTAATGTTTTCTATTGAGGAATAGATAAGGAGAATTTAATAAAATAAATTCTTCTGCTAAGTGGTGAAATAAAAAGATAAAATATTCTGATCATTTAAAAATGTCATACAAGACATATGTGGAACGGAAGTCAATATTGCTTCCATACTTGCAATCTCGGGGTTGCAATTGGCGAAAACCAATATCATCAGAAAAAAAATAATCTTCCTCAGTTGAGTTTAAAATTAGTAACAACAGCAGAAACAGTAACAAAAACCACAACAACAACAACAACACACACACACACAGGTTTAACAAAATTATTCTTTTCAAATTTTATTTGAGAATGCAAAATTCAAAACAGCAAGTTGAAAAGAATGTATTTAATATCCTTTACAAATCAAAATTAAATTTCATTCTTGATTAAAGAAATAAAAACACATAGGACAGCAGGTTGAACACAGTGTATTAAAGTATAGGCCTATTGAAATTTCATTATTTTTTAAGGAAATGAAAAAAAAAAAAAAACAACAACAGGTTAATCAGTGGATTTTCTTGAATTACAATGAACTGTTAATATTAAAGTAAATGAAAATTGCTGCTGAAGAACACAATCTTGCCCGACACGCCACACGAAAAGTGAACAGGTTCGCTTTTTTTCGACACGTGACCACGCGTTTTCCGTCCCTGGTGTGTCGCTACATCCTATGTGACTCAGCCGGTAAATATCTTCGTTACCACTTTACTATTCATGCATTACACCTTGCGGGTCATACGTCACACGTGTCGCGTCACTTCTTATGTTATTCCGGCCTATGGTGAATAATCTGTATTGCTGAGTAAACTAAATTTCATGATTGATTAGAAGAAACTAAATTAAAGTATCGTATTAATTAACATTAGAATAAGTGTGTTACTAACAAATTTATATCTTATTCGGTTTAAACTGAAATGCATGTCTATAATTCTTAAAAGTTTAAAGGCTGCTTATGAATGGCACGGGTAAAGGACAGTGACAGTGCCCTATCGAGCGGGATAATGCCCTAGAGACTAACCATATACACATAGGATCAGCGCCCAAGCCTCCTCTCCACCCAAGCTAAGACCAAAGAGGGCTAGGTAATAGCTGCTGATGACTCAGCAGATAGACCTCTAGGCTCCCCCAACCCCTCCCCCCCCCCCCCCATCTAGCTCACAACGGTGGTGAGGTAGCAGCTACCAAAGAAACTAACGAGTTGGAGCGGGACTCGAACCCCAGTCTGGCGTTCACCTGTTAGGGACGTTACCACATCAGTCGCCATAACAGTTTGGTATCAAAATGCATAACTTTTCAATCGCTCTTTCTTTAAATATGTTGCACTTTGATATCAATATTCGGATTGACAACTGCCAAATTAACTGAAACCTCATGTTCATATAAGAATACTTACTCGAATAACACCTGAATCTTAAAATCCCAAAGGGGATTAACGCGACCAGTCGTCTCATCAAAATGATAACTCCTCAAGCCGGTATTTAGGCCAAATCCCCGAGAATCTCCCAGGGGCTAGACGCACCGTCAAAAAGCCCCTGTCCGGAGAGAAGCTCCGGGCAATCTAAAGAAGACGAAGATCCCCGAGAAAAACACATGTGGTTAAGTTTCGCCACCAGCATATACCATTAAGCCTACTTGTAAAGACACGTGTTGATAAATTCACATTCTCAAGACCCCTGCTAATGCTTCAATTAAATTTCGACCCTTTTCGAAACCTAAATCCTTTGACGCAGTTATCTCTCACAAATTTCTGCCTGTACTTCAACTGTTTGTGGCCACCCGCTGGTATTACTCTAAATCCCCACCCTTTTCGTGGACCAAATCATTTGACACATTTTATCTCCTGTAAATTTTTACCTGACCCCCCTTGACAATAACAGATTAATAAGAACCCATCCCGTCTTCTTGAGCAAAGGTTTAAACCCCTCTGCTTCAACACTTTTTTTCCTTTGTGGTCGGATTATTATTCCTTTGACAGTTGCATTCCATCAAGCTAAATTCCCAGACCCGAAGTTTTCTCTTAAGACCACCCTTTCTTGGCATTTCTACCCAAATGTGTCCGCTTATTTCAGACAGGACGACATTTTGTTCGTCGTGGCCAATGAACGCATCCAGTGTGTAAATTTGCATTTTGTATGGTAGTGTACCAACCGTGTTTCACACAATTGTACATAATTCCTTTTGTATATATTATGCTTGTATCTTCGCTCCTCCCTCGCACTAAAAAGAACCTGAATGATCATGTCTCCGGTTTTGCTCTGTATCATTGTCTGTCTCTCGAACATGTCACATCCTGTTGCCTTGAGGTTTTGTATATAAAGCAGTGTTCCTTAATAAATAACTCAGTCGTTTCCAATCTGCCTTTGAGTTCACACCCCTACTCGGCACCGTCACATTGGTGACCCCGGAAGTCGACTCGCTCCCACTGCCTTCCACCCCCACCTCCCTCGCCCCTCCATCGTTGGTACTATGACGGAGACAGACTCTACTGCAGTTGGCGCCGCCGCCGCACCATTGAAACTTTCACCGTTCGCCAGCAGAGAAGCGTTCGCTTGGTTTCAACGCACTGAAGTCCACTTTCGTATCAGGGGCGTGACTCGCTCAACCACCAAAGCGGATTATGTTCTCGCGGCGATACCCGAGGACACCTTCCCAGAAATATCCGACTGGCTTTGTGAACAAGGAGACACCCCAATAGCGTATGACGCCCTCAAATCATACCTTCTGCAGCAGTACTCGCCGTCGCCAGCCGCCCGTATAGCAAAGCTTTTTCAGCTCTCGCATCAACCGTTGGGGGACCAAAGGGCTTCGCATGCCCTCAGGGAAATGACCAGTATCGCTCGCCTTCAACCTGCCGCAGACGGCTCTCCTCGCGAGGTGAACCTACTCCGTGCCCTTTGGATACGCCGTTTACCTGAACCTGTGCGCGCTGCCATACCCGATGTCGATAGTTTACCCATAAAGGACTTGATGACCAAAGCCGACGCCCTTATGGACAGCCACTTCAAGACCTCCATCAACGCCTCCACCCCTGACAACGAGGAGGCCTATTCAACGTCAAACGAAGCTGACATGAATGCCGTAGGACATACACGCCTACCCCGTGACGTGCCGAAGCGGCGAAAAAGCCGCCCACCACCCACCAATCGCTCGCGCCCCAACGAACGACTTCTACAGCCACTTACTACCTCCCATCCGCCGCAGTTTTGCTACTACCACTTCAGATTCGGGGCAACCGCGAAGAACTGTGCCAATGATTGTCAGTGGCCAAAAAACGTGTAAGTAGGCCATCGCTTGTGGCGGTGGCCTCCCATGTTTCTAATCTTTTCTTTTTACAGGATGCAGGAACGGGCGTGCGATTTTTGGTAGACACGGGTGCTTGTCGTTCTCTTTTGCCAAGGAAACTCTTCAAGGCACAACGTAGTCTGTCTACATCTGCCGACGTCCGCTTGGTAGCTGCCAACGGATCTGCGATACCCACCTACGGTTACGAGAACCACACATTATCGTTCGGAAACGGTAAAGTCAATTGGAAGTTTCTCGTTGCTGACGTCACAATGCCAATCCTCGGTGCGGATTTCCTCTCTCATTTCCACCTTCTGGTCGATGTCGCCCACCGACGATTGGTCAACGCAGACTCGTACTTGTCGACACCTCTTCAACCCGCCCCCTCTAACCTCGCTCTCCACATCAGCGCACCCACGGATGCCTACGGCCACCTCCTCACGTCATACCCGGAAGTTTTCCGTCCAGAACTTCGCCAAATGCCCACGGTTCCTGCCAAGCACGGTATTTATCACCATATCAAGACGACGGGACCCCCAGTCTTCGCAAAATTCAGACGTCTGGCACCGGAACGATTGGCAGCCGCCAAACAGACGTTCACCGAAATGGAGAAAATGGGCCTTTGCCAAAAGGCCTCCAGCCAATGGTCGTCACCCTTACACATCGTTCTGAAGAAAGACGGCTCCCTTCGTCCGTGCGGGGATTACAGGCGCCTGAACATGCAAACAGAACCGGATCACTACCCCCTCCCAAACATTGCCGATGTAACCTCCTACCTGCACAAAGCGAAGGTTTTCTCTACGCTCGACCTCCTGAAGGGGTATTATCAGGTGCCTATGAACCCAGAAGACATCCCCAAGACCGCCATCACCACTCCGTTTGGCACGTACACCTTCAATTACTCTTGTTTTGGCCTTCGTAATGCTGGGGCAACGTTTCAACGTCTCATGGATGGCATCTTAGGGGACCTCCCTTTCTGTGTATGTTATGTGGACGACATACTTGTGTTCTCCTCCTCAAAAGAGGAACACCTCCGTCACCTGCGCATCGTGCTCGACCGCCTGCAACAAAACGGCCTTGTAGTCCGGTACGACAAGTGTACCTTTGGCGCCAACGAAGTGTCGTTCTTAGGGCACCATATCACTCCTGAAGGAGTCCATCCCCTCCCTGAGAAGGTAGCAACCGTTCAGAATTTCCCCACGCCCTCGACCGTCAAAGCTCTGCAGGAATTCTTGGGCATGATCAACTATTATCACCGTTTTCTGCCAGCCATTGCCGCCACTCTTGCTCCCCTCTACGCCTCCCTCAAGGGCAAGCCAAAGGACTTGAAGTGGGGTCCCCTTCAAGAAGCAGCCTTCTGCAATGCAAAGAAGGCCCTATCAACTGCTGCAGCTCTCACTTTTCCTATCCCACACGCCCCTCTCCTTCTCTCCACCGATGCCAGCGACGTCGCTATTGGTGCAGTACTCGAGCAGGTGGTCAAAGGCTCGCCCCGCCCATTGGCCTTCTTCAACAGAAAACTGTCCAAGGCAGAATCGGGTTATTCTACCTTCGATCGAGAATTGCTGGCGGTGCACTTGGCTGTCCGTCACTTTCGCCATTTCTTAGAAGGTACGCCCTTCGTCATTCGCACAGACCACATGCCTCTGGTGCACGCCTTCACTCGACAGTCTGACGCCTGGTCCGCCCGTCAACGCCGACATCTCTCCGCCGTGGCTGAATACAATTGCACCCTCCAATACGTCCCTGGGAAAATGAATCCCGTTGCCGATGCCCTGTCAAGAAACACGTTGGCTGCCGTTCAACTGGGATTGGATTACAACGCCCTGGCTGAAGCCCAACGACAGGATCCAGAGTATCAAGCTTGTAGGACATCCTCCACGTCCCTCCGTTGGGAGGATTTTCCCCTCGAAGAATCCAACACCACCCTCCTCTGTGACGTCAGTACTGGTAGACCGCGACCTTGGATTCCTGCTCCCATGCGCCGACAGGTGTTTGATTTCATCCACGGCCTTTCACATCCCTCGTGCCGTTCTACTGCACAGCTGCTGAAGACGAAGTTCATTTGGCACGGCATTTCTAAGGATGCTAAGGATTGGGTCCGTGCCTGTACTTCTTGCCAAACTTCCAAAGTACATCGACACACGGATTCAGGAGTGGGCACCTTTCCTCAACCTCAGCGTCGTTTCGCACACATTCACGTCGACGTTGTAGGCCCCTTACCCACATCACAAGGACATCGTTACCTGTTTACCGTCATCGACCGCTCCACTCGTTGGCCTGAAGCTATTCCCAAGGAAACTGCAACGTCCGCCTCATGTACATCTGCCTTACTCTCTGGATGGATTTCAAGATTCGGTATCCCTGAGCATATTACTTCTGACAGGGGAACCACTTTCACCTCTCAATTGTGGACGTCATTAGCGAATCTCCTGGGCATCACCCTACATCAGACAACGGCCTACAACCCCGCTGCCAATGGAATGGTTGAACGTTTTCATCGCACCCTCAAAGCAGCTTTGATGTCCCGCTGCAAGGATTGCAACTGGTTTACTCAGCTTCCCTGGGTCCTCCTTGGACTAAGGACCACTCTTAAAGACGCCCTCGACGTTTCGGCAGCCGAAATGGTGTATGGCGACCCGTTGGTCGTCCCTGCCGAGTTTTTTCCTTCTACAACCTCCTCCGACAATCTCCAGCGCATACGTCACGTCGTGGGAAAATTTACTCCGTGCCGCCAGACTTACAAGCCCCCAGCGAAGCATCACATACCAACGGACTTGCACTCTGCAACGCACGTCTTCCTGCGCAACGACACCAGCAAGCCACCACTAACGCCCCCTTACATGGGCCCTTTCCTTGTGATCCGACGCAGTCCGAAAGCATTCCTCCTAAACATTCGGGGCAAAGAAGACTGGGTCTCCATTGATCGTCTAAAACCTGCTTATCTTCTGCCAGATGCCCCGCCTACAGTTCGCCTCTCTAGATCAGGGCGCCCTATTTAACATGTACAGTATGTCATTTTTAGGGGGGGAGCCATGTACCAACCGTGTTTCACACAATTGTACATAATTCCTTTTGTATATATTATGCTTGTATCTTCGCTCCTCCCTCGCACTAAAAAGAACCTGAATGATCATGTCTCCGGTTTTGCTCTGTATCATTGTCTGTCTCTCGAACATGTCACGTCCTGTTGCCTTGAGGTTTTGTATGTAAAGCAGAGTGTTCCTTAATAAATAACTCAGTCGTTTCCAATCTGCCTTTGAGTTCAAACCCTTACTCGGCACCGTCACAGTAGTATAGTAACAGCAAAATCGAGTGGCGGTCGAAGAGTGATCTCTCTCTCTCTCTCTCTCTCTCTCTCTCTCTCTCTCTCTCTCTCTCTCTCTCTCTCATCTCATCCTGCAGAAACTGAGACAAAGATGCCCGCCTCCCTTATCAACCGAAAAGAAAGGAAAAAAACTGCTATCACTAACATTTTATAAACTTAATTGTGTTAAAGGAGAAACAGTACAACACTTCGGTAGAGAAGGAAGTTGTAAACTTGATTGTGTTTAAAGGAACTAAGTTAATAATTTGCTCAACATCATTGAAAACTTTATTTCCTCTTTGTGAATTTGACTGTGTATCCAGGCATAGTTTAATAAAAACGAGCTAATGTTCCAGTCGTATTGCTACCCTAACCAAAGAACTGAAAACTCGATACTCTTTGTTTAGTAACCTATTGAAGTTAGAGGACCAAGGGTGTACATGTTAGAAGATACACAGTCCACCTTATGGGGTAATCCCTCTTATCAGAGAGTATGATTACTCCCTCTCCCTCCTAACCTTAACAGTATTAATGAAGTGGAATCATTTAAATATTTGGGAACTATAATCTCTAATACAGGGTCTTTAGAATTGAGTTTAGTGAAAGATTGAAAAAAAAAAGCAAATCAGAAAATGGCTAGGTCAAGTAAAATTTGGAAATGAAATCGTCTGAAATTACACACAAAATCATACTGTACATCAGTTTGGTGAGTTTGGTGTTAATGTATGGACATGAGTCATGGAATGACAGTGAAACAATCTCCAACAGATTTAATAGATTTAAGAACAAAGCCCTCAAAAGGATATTGGGAGTTAAATGGCAGGACAGGATTAGAAATGAAACTATAAGACAGATTACCTAAGTGCCATATGTGGATGAGATCAAGATGAGGGGTAGATTGAAATGGTTTGGGCAAACTCTCCGCACTCCTTAAGAGAGATTAGTTCACCAAACTTTCAACTGGGCTCCACAAGGCACTAGAAGAGTTGGAAGGCCAAGGCCTACATGGCTGAGGACTATGAAGCGTGAAGTATGAAATGATAAATGGAGAAGTATTAATTTAAAATCTCCGGATAGAGACTAGGCCCTTTTCGTCAATAGGCGTAGGAGATGATGATGATGATAATGATATACAGTATACTGTATATATAGCCAAACACTTGCTCTTTGTTATATAGGGGAGATGTGTGTGTGTGTGTGTGTGTGTGTGAGTGAGTGTAATAAACAAATATTAATGGTAGAAAGTTGGCTCTTCTTCGTCTGGTCAAAGCTTCTAAACAGACAGCAGGCCACCATTATATCACCCTGAGAATGGGTGTGTTGTAAGTTGCCAGGTCCTTCAGACTAGACGTGGGGAGAATGGGTACCAGAACTAAAAGGGTTACAGAAAAGGTAAAGGCAACCCCAATCCTTCCTGGATAATCAAATGGCTCTGCCATTCTACAATCGCCGCGTCTACAATGGAAAACAAGTGTATGTAGGTGTGCAGTATATGGATGCATTTTAGATAACTTAAAGATATTATGGTAAATTTATATATTATAATTTAAATTCTGTATATTTTGCTAGTTAAATCAATTAAATGGTAATTTCAGAATGGAAAAATTTTAATGTAACTTAATCAATGTAATGGGCACTTCATAATAAAGCCGATTTTAAGTAACCCAGCAAAGTAAATTTCATTTTCTTTGCATTCAAGTTAATTTTAATGTTACTTTTAAAGCAAAGAATCTTTTCGATCCCCATCATTGCTACATTCAAAACGTATCGAGATTTCCAATAAGCAAAATTAAAAACAGGAAAGAAACTGTCGTTTCATCTTTAGTAAAAATAATAAAAAAGAAAAAAATGGCCTTGTTCACAGCATCAAACGATTCCTTTGAAGAATAAATTCGATATGACTTTCCATTTCATGACCATAAATTACGGTAGTTTGAAACCGGTTTCAGGCTACCGGGGGTTAACTTATCACCGGTTTCAAGCTACTCCCGGGGGTAATTTGAATCCGGTTTTGCACATGATCTCATCATTTATAAATATTATTTATTGCTTGTGATCAGGGCCAACACAAAATTATTAGGTTACATGTATATACATGTGCGGTTTCATCTACTGGCATCATTTATTGATGTTATGTCTTTATCTGTTTATTGTTATGTTCTTCTTTGCGATTATTATACTAGTATGCTACAGTGATAAAACCAAACTCATTTTTTTTTTTTACCAATACGAACTTATGAAACATTCAGCGTGTAAATTTGCATTTTGTATGGTAGTATAGTAACAGCAAAATCGAGTGGCGGTCGAAGAGTGATCTCTCTCTCTCTCTCTCTCTCTCTCTCTCTCTCTCTCTCTCTCTCTCTCTCTCTCTCTCTCTGACATGTAAGGATCGTTGGTTAGCCGCATTATGATCATTTATTGATTGCATTCCAACCTTGAACACAATGGAACAAAACAACCTAAGATGGCCGTCACTGACCAGAAAAATAATTCACGTTAATGACAACACCCAAAGAAATATTGACTTCTTCTCATCTGCCATTACCTAAGTCAGAATTTCAAGCTAATCCCATATTATCGCCTTTCCTAATATTCAACTTATCTGGAATCATCAAGAAATTGAAAAGTTAGGGATCCAATTTTTATGTACAAATACGGTATCATAGTTCATTTGTCTTTTTCCTTTCATGGCTTAATACACACACATACACACACACACACACACACACACATATATATATATATATATATATATACACATACATATATATATATATATATATATATATATATATATATATATATATATATATGTATATGTATATATATATATATATGTGTGTGTGTGTGTGTGTGTGTGTATATGGGCTAATAAATTAATATAAATGTTCTTTACGAAAGCGATCTTTAATTTAGAGTGCAAATAAGATAAACATTTAAAATTGCGGGTAAAATGACCTGCGACAACCCTTTAATGATGTTCTGGTAAAGTCAGCCTTCTATGACCAAGATTGTAGGTACCCCAAAAGAACGACTCATCAGATCTTTAATCTGCCAAGATTTTGTCTTTCTTGGTACCAAATAATTAAAACATTTCGGCATTAACTTGATACTCTGTGGGTCCAAGCACTTATGGAATACAACTCAATTCTGGTCCTATTTTTTTATAGGGCACATAGGTCAAGTTCCTTAATTCATCGGAATGACCACAATGATGACGATAGTTACATGACCATTTCTAGTCTTTGGGCCCCAAATCAAATTCCTTTTGTTTTGTTATCTGATTACCTTTTACGCAGTAGTAAGCCACTGTTCTCTGGTGTGTAGGGATGCTTATAAATCAATGGTTAACCCGATCAGAGTATGCACTGTTCAAAAGATAAATAATAAAATGTACATTGGTATAAATAATAAAATAATACCAATTATTCCGAGTGAATTTAGTGTAAATTTTTCCTGGCATATTACCGTGTGAAGCTCTACACCTGAAGCACATGAATGGAATGAGATAATATAAGAAAAAAAAAAAAAAACAATTCTGGACAATCACACGCACACTGAAATAAAATAAATCTTTACCTCGCCATTATCACCAAATCTTAAATGACAGAGTCTGTGGCTTCTAACGCTGTCATATAATTTACTAATACATAATATTTTGTCTCAAATATGAAAAATAAACTTTTTCTACTGCTGCGGCGAAGTGAACAACGATTGTATGATACATTTTTGAGTTGTCATTTTTTTTTTTTTTTAGCGGGGGTAACTTAAAAACAGGGGAGGTAGCTTGACACTGCTTTCAATCTACCTCTCCGGTAATCTGAAACCCGTTTCATGTTACCGGGGGGGGGGGATACCTTAAAACTGGGGTTAGCTTGAAAACTTTACACAGGTTCCCCGTGTCTGACGGAAAAACATTCGAATCTTTAAATAATTTGAAAAATAAAGAATCGAACAAAAATCAGGAAGTTTTAACTTATTCGCAATATACGAGATTTGAAAAAAAAAAAAAAAAAGATATGAACCACAAAAGTATAAACCACAAAAAAAGTCAAAGTTCAAAACCAGAATATTGATATGAATCTAAACCAAATTTCATAGTGACATTCGTAGGTTAAACTATTGAAGAAAAACTCAAGTACCCATTCCATACGAAATTTCCCAGAATATTTTAGCCAAGTGGGTGTGAAAATGTCAGATAGGATTGGAATGCGATTAGCCGCGGGAGGATTAAAATCTACTGACCAATATCAGCGTACGGACCAACATCCCTTCCTAACTCTATCCACATAATACTTCGTAAATTACTAATATACAAGTATCGATTTCTGTTATGCTGATCTTAATAATTTTCAATCTCTCTCTCTCTCTCTCTCTCTCTCTCTCTCTCTCTCTCTCTCTCTCTATATATATATATATATATATATATATATATACACTGTATATATATATATATATATATATATATATATATATATATATATATATATATATATATATATATATATACATATATACACACTCACACAAGTGTGTGTGAGAGTTCACCCACGCGCAAGCATACATACTATAACAATCCACAGTTTTTACAAACCGTCATTGTAGCTACTATTACTACTACTGCTACTACTACTACTACTACTATTTCTCTTATTATTATTATTATTGTTACTACTGAGACTACTATTCATTTACTTTCCTCCATCAGAAATTCTTTCCTACCCCTTATCCTTGATTCCCCTTATTAGTAAGAGAGAGAGAGAGAGAGAGAGAGAGAGAGAGAGAGAGAGAGAGAGAGAGAGAGAGAGAGAGAGAGAGAGAGAGTGAGTGAGAGAGAGAGAACTAGCGCACGTTTGGTTGCCAGTTCTTTACCGCTACCTTCGACTTCGAGGTGGGGGTAAAGAAACTTTGTAACGTGATATTACAGTAGATGCCAGAGGAAACCAATTTCTAAATAATCAAGAGAAATTTGAAAACTATTTTTAACAAATATTGAGAAAAAAAACACATATACGAATCAAAAGCTAAGTAGAATGCAATTCTCTGCTATTGTGATTAAAATCAATTCAAGCAAGATTTTTCCCTTAAATAATGGAAGATTTGAACAGCAGGAGAAAGAGAACTTTTAAAATAAAATAAAAGTGATGTCCTTTGAAAGAGAAGGCTGACTTGAGCAGCATATTGTACCACCCGTGTGTCACACGATCGTACATAGTAACGACATTTCTCTTTTTTTTTATATATTATCCTTTGTATCTTCGCTCTCCCCTTGCACTGACAGCAACTTGCATGAACAAGTCTACCTATTTCTCATTGTTAGCTGTTAACAGAACTGGTTGCCGGTTGGACAAAAAATAGCATGTTGTATTTTGTGACCGTGTCAGGACCTAGTGTGTATATATACTCGATGTGTCTCTACTCTAATAAAGTATTCAATTGCATTTATCTCGCCTTTGAGTCACAACCTACTCTTGGATCGTTACATTGGTGACCCCGGGAGTTGACTCGCTCCTCCCGCCTCTCCCCCCCCCCCCCCCTTACTCTGGCCACTTCATTGAAAATTTCGTCGCTCGCCAGCGGAGGCGCGTTTGCTTGGTTTTAGCGCGCAGAAGTCCAACTCCGCATCAAGGGCGTGACTCGCTCAACCACCAAAGCAGATTATGTTCTCGCGGCGATACCCAAGGACACCTTGGCTTTGTGAACAAGGAGACACCCCAATAGCGTATGACGCCCTCAAAACATACTTTCTGCAGCAGTACTCGCCGTCGCCAGCCGGCCGTATAGCAAAGCTTTTCAGCTCTTTCAACAACCGCTGGGGGACCAAAGGGCTTCGCTTGCCCTCAGGGAAATGACCAGTATCGCTCGCCTGCAACCTGCCGCAGACGGCTCTTCTCGTGAGGTGAACCTACTTTGTGCCCTTTGAGTACGCTGTTTACCCGAACTTTTACACGCTGCCATACCCTATGTCGATAGATTACCCATAAAGGACTTGATGACCAAAGCCGACGCTCTTATGGACTGCCACTTCACGACCTTCAAGACCTCCATCAACGCAACCACTCCTGACAAAGAGGACACCTTTTTAACGTCAACTGAAGCTAACGCGAATGCCGTAGGATACACGCCTACCCCGTGACGTGCCGGAGCGATGACAAAGCCACCCATCACCCACCACTCGCTCGTGCCCCAACCAACGACTTCTATCGGCTGCAGTTTTGCTACTACCACTCCAGATTCGGGGCTGCCAAGAAGAAATGTGCCAAGGATTGTCAGTGGCCCAAAAATGTGTAAGTAGGCCATCGCTCGTGGAGGTGGCCTCCCGTGTTTCTAATCTTTTCTTTTTACATGAGGAAGGAACGGGCGTGCGATTTTTGGTAGACATGGATGCTTGTCGTTCTCTTTTGCCAAGGGAACTCTTCAGGACACGACGTAGTCTGTCTAAGTCTTCTGAAGTCTGCCTGGTAGCTGCCAACGGATCTGCGATACCCACCTACGGTTACGAGAACCACACATTATCGTTTGAAAACGGCAAATTTAATTAGAAGTTTCTCATTGCTGAGATCACATTGCTAATCCTCGTGCGGATTTCCTCTCTGATTTCCACCTTCTGGTCGATGTCGCCCACCGACAATTGGTCAACGTAGACTCATAAGTGTCGATATCTCTTCAACCCGCCCCCTCCAACCTCGCTCTCCACATCAGCGCATCCACGGATGCCTACGCCCAACTCCTCAAGTCGCACCCGGAAGTTTTCCGTCCAGAACTTCGCCAAATGCCCAAGGCTCCTGCCAAACACGGTATTTATTGCCATATCAAGACGACGGGACCCCCAGTCTTCGCCAAATTCAGACGTCTGGCACCGGATTGATTGGCCGCCGCCAAACAGACGTTCGCCAAAATGGAAGAAATGGGCCTTTGCCAAAAGGCTTCCAGCCCATGGTCGTCACCCTTACACATCGTCCTGAAGAAAGACGGCTCCCTCCGTGTGTGTGGGGATTACAGGCGCCTGAACATTTAAGCAGAACCGGATTACTACCCCCTCCCAAACATCGCCGACGTGACCTCCTACCTGCACAAAGCGAAGGTTTTCTCCACGTTTGACCTCCTGAAGGGGTATTATCAGGTGCCTATGAACCCAAAACACATCCCTAATACCGCCATCACCACACCCTTCGGTACATACACCTTCAAATACCCCTGTTTTGGCCTTCGTAATGCTGGGGCAACTTTTCAACATCTCATGGATGGCATCTTATGGGACCTTCCCTTCTGTGTATGTTACGTGGATGACATACTTGGGTTCTCTTCCTCAAAAGAGGAACACCTCCGTCACCTGCGCATCGTGCTCGACCGCCTACAACAAAACGGCCTTGTAGTCCCGTACGACTAGTGTACCTTTGGGGCCAACGAGGTGTCATTCTTAGGGTATCGCATCACTCCTGAAGGAGTCCATCCCTTCCCTGAGAAGGTAGCAGCCGTTAAGAACTTCCTCACACCCTCGACCGTCAAAGCACTGCAGGAATTCTTGGGCATGATCAACTATTATCACCGTTTTCTGCCAGCCATTGCCGCCACTCTTGCTCCCCTCTCTGTCTCCCTCAAGGGCAAGCCAAAAGACCTGAAGTGGGGTCCCCTTCAAAAAGCGACCTTCTGCAACGCAAAGAATGCTCTATCAACCGCTGCTGCTCTTACTTTTCCCGTCCCCCATGCCCCTCTCCTCTCCACCGATGCCAACGACGTCGCTATTGGTACAGTACTCGAACAGGTGGTTAACGGCTTGCCCCGCCCATTGGCCTTCATCAGAAAACTGTCCAAGGCAGATTCGGGTTATTCTACCTTCGATCGCGAATTGCTTTCGGTGCACTTTGCTGTCCGTTACTTTCGCCATTTCTTAGAAGGTACGCCCTTCGTCATTCGCACAGACCACCTGCCTCTAGTGCATGCCTTCACTCGACAGTCTGATGCCTGGTCGGCCCGTCAACGCCAATATCTCTCCGCCATGGCTGAATACAATTGCACCCTTCAACACGTCCCTGGGAAAATGAATCCCGTGCCGATGCCCTGTCAAGAAACACGTTGGCCGCCGTTCAACTGGGATTGGATTACATCGCCTTGGCTGAAGTCCAACGACAGGATCCAGAGTATTAAGCATATAGGACATCCTGCACATCCCTCCGTTGGGAAGATGTCCCCCTCGACGACTCCAACACCACCTTCCTCTGTGACGTCAGTACTGGTAGACCGTGACTGTGGATTCCTGCTCTCATGCGCCAACAGGTGTTTCATTTCTTTCACGGCCTTTCACATCCCTCACACTGTTCTACTGCACAGCTGCTGAAGACGAAGTTCATTTGGCACGGCATTACTAAGGATGCTAAGGATTGGGTCCTTGCCTGTACTTCTTGCCAAACTTCTAAAGTACATCGACACACAGATTCAAGGGTGGGCACCTTTCCTCAACCTGACCATCGTTTCCCCCACATTCACGTCACAAGGACATCGTTACCTGTTTACTGTCATCGACCGCTCCACTCGTTAGTCTGAAACCATTACCATGGAAACTGCAACGTCCACCTCATGTACATCTGCCTTACTCTGAGGATAGATAACCAGATTTGGTATCCCTGAGCATATTACTTCTGACAGGGGTACCACTTTCACCTCTCAATTGTGGACATCATTAGCGAATCTCCAGGGCATCAGACAACTGCCTACAACCCCGCTGCCAATGGAATGGTTGATCGTTTTCATCGCACCCTCAAAGCAGCTTTGATGTCCCGCTGCAAGGACTCCAACTGGTTTACTCAGCTTCCTTGGGTTCTCCTGGGACTAAGGACCACTCCTAAAGATGCCCTGGACATCTCGGCAGCTGAAATGGTGTATGGTGACCCGTTGGTCGTCCCTGCCAAAGTTTTTTCTTCTGCAACCTCCTCCGACGATCTCCAGCGCATATGTCACGTTGTGGGAAAATTTACTCCATGCTACCAGACTTACAATCCCCCAGCGAAGCATCACATACCGACAGACTTGCACTCTACAATGCACGTCTTCTTATGCAACGCCACTAGCAAGCCACTGCTAACACCCCCTTACACGGGCCCTTTCCTTGTGATCCGCCGCAATATGAAAGCATTCCTACAAAACATTCGTGGCAAAGAAGACTAGGTCTCCACTGATTGTCTAAAACCTGTTTGTCTCTTGCCAAATAACCCGCCTACAGTTCGCCTCTCTAGATCAGGGCGCCCTATTTGACATGTACACTATGTCATTTTTAGGGGGGGAGGCCTGTACCACCCATGTGTCACACGATCGAACATAGTAACGACATTTCTCTTTTTTGTATTTTGGTACAATTCCTGTAGTGGGGTGTTGGAGTGAAAACTCGTCGACCTTTGCATGTTTATTTAGTCGATGGTCACTGGAAAAATTACATACATAAGAAATTCATAGTGACAATTCTTCAATTAATCAATGAGAAAAAAAAAACATTTAAAGAAATTTACAATCATTTAACAATGATTTATTAGAAAAACTCTATTGCTATAATTCCAGTAATGGTAATTCCTTCACATTACACATTTTTATTAACATTTCCAATAAAGACCTCTGGTATGATAACTTGATTACAAATTTCATAGCACTAGGCAGGTGAATCCCTTGGTTCTGCTATACATAGAATCTTTAAGATATATGCACTAAGCATTAATAGGCATCATTAATGTCATGAGAGAATTCCACTAAATAGTTATTCAATCTGTCGCATGTTTTATCTAGCCTAACCCCTTACAACCTCTATTTTCCCTCATTAAATTGTAAAGACCTCTTGATAATATCCTTTACTTACCGAATTGTTTGCTTTCCCACTGTAAGGACCGTCCGGCATTCTCCCCTCATGGACCGCTGACAAATCCCTACCGAGGGAAGCCACCGTTAAACAAGCACACCCCTCACAATATTTTCACGGGTCTATATTTCATCATATTATCAGCTCTAATTAGCTATTGTTATTTAAACAGCAACCCTGACAATCCTTTTAGTATAAATCTCAGATTACTGTGATGCTTACCTTATAATTCCATCTAAAGGTCGACAATGTGGACTCTCTCAAACACGTCCACTCCCAACGCCGAGTAATGTTTGAAAGACCCACCTGCCGCTGTCCCAAGCGCTTGACAGGGGAGAGGGAGACGGACCGATGGTTCCTTATGTTTTGTTAAGAGCGAACGAATATATAAAAGTGTCCCTCATAATTATTGTCTCTGAAGGAAACTTCCTCATTTTAATTTTCTTATGATTTGACAAAGCATAAGCCTCTATTAAGTGACCCGAAATTTAATTACAAATTTTGAATTTACCACGAACAGTTATTCAAAGTTGCGCAGGGAAAAGTGGAATTTCCCTGCATTTGCAGTATATATTATCCTTTGTATCTTCGCTCTCCCCTCACACTGACAGTAACTTGCATGAACCTGTCTAACTATTTCTCATTGTCAACTGTCAACAGAACCGGTTGCCGGTTGGACAAGAAATAGCATGTTGTATTTTGTGACCTTCTGGCCGGGACCTAGTGTGTATATATATACTCGATGTGTCTGTAATAAAGTACTCAGTTGCTTTCATCTCGCCTTTGAGTCACAGCCTACTCTTGGCTCGTCCTAATATAATTCAAATAAAAGGTCTCAGGCCACCTTGCTACACTTGCAAGAATAAGATTAATATTTTCTAGTACATTACTATTAAAAAAAACCAAGGACGTAGTGTCATGATTTGAATAAGATTTAATCTTTACTATACGATGATACTGGAGATTAATCGGAAAATCACAGCTCAGTTACTGAGAGAAAAATAATCTTTAAATATTTCCTTTATGCAAGTTGGGACTACTGCACTGGCCATGGTAAATAGTTTGAGCAAAACATTTCTTTAAAATTACAAGACAAAAAAAAAAAAAGCTCTTTTGCAACGTAGATTGCCTACACTACATAAAATTAGCTTTCGTGTAATTTTGTCATACCTGAGCCAGTAACTGTAGAAAATATTTTCAAATAAACCGCCGTACTTTTGCGTTTGCTTATCCATCTCCCGCTGGAGAAAGTCAAGTCCGATTTCCCTCAAACGTGAATTTCTTTTAACCAAAGATGTTTTATGTCAAGTATTGTAGAAACTGATAGAATCAGAAATAGAAAAATATTAAGCCACATACGGAAGACGGACAAGTTCAATAAGAAAATCTCAATCGATGACAGCTCAAGTGAGATGAAAATATTTAAAACTAAAGCATATAACGGAGAAAAACACAATATATAGAAAGAAATATCCAGCTTTGTCTAGGTCTAGGAATCTCTCTCTCTCTCTCTCTCTCTCTCTCTCTCTCTCTCTCTCTCTCTCTCTCTCTCTCTCTCTCTCTCTCTCTCTCTCTCTCTCTCCTGTATTATCATTAATTTTGCTTTGTATAAAAGAAATTACTCCTTAATCCATTCCCATGCTATGAAAACATAGAAGAGCTCACCTTCCAAAAATCACTTTGGACGCAAATCAAGGGCCAAGCCAATCCCATAATCCAAGTAATAGAAAGACAACCACTGAAGTAAAGAGACATCCAGTTGTAACCCCAGGAAGAAATTCTCTTTGCAACGTTTATTACTTATGTATATCTAAAAGACTACTCTCAATATCACTATTTCTGAATATTAAAGAAAATCGATTATATAGATAATTCCCATGGCAGGAACATAAGCGTTTTGTTCTACATAAGCTAGAACAAATGAGCTCACCTTTAAAGAATTTCGAAATTCAGAAAATATGAAAAAGAGTAATGTTTAAAATGCTATTTACTCCTGGTTTAATTTCCTACTCTTGCAGCTTAAATACATACCATGCCTGTCTTGTAATAAATTCATAGCACCGTAGCTAACAGCAACGTTCAAATACAGTACTCTTATTTAGGGTAGCGAATAAACAATGACTTACCCAAATGTTTATTCTAAAATATAATCAACTTGTTCCTTAATATGCATCAGATGCTGGGCTACCATTACATCTGCAAACTAAGAACACATACTTCTATGAGAGAGAGAGAGAGAGAGAGAGAGAGAGAGAGAGAGAGAGAGAGAGAGAGAGAGAGAGAGAGAGAGAGAGAGTAATATATGAATAGATAATAAATAAGTATTCTATGAATTTCCGTAAGTGGCATTGAAAACATATCAAATAAAAAGGGTAGAATTTTCAAAGGCAAAATTATTTTAAACAGTCATGTTGATACTACTTTAATTTATTGATTTTGCCTGTTACGACTAAATATAGTTTTCAAAGCTAATGAAATACCATATTCTTAGAAAAGATTAAAAAGGGTAATTCCTCTGTTGTATATAAACTACCGCATATCTACTGTTGCAATTCTGTACCAACTTAAATCTCCTCCTCTACGACATATATCTGTATTCTACATCATATTTTACCAACAATAGATAAAAACACGTCAGTTACATTCTCCTTTAGAGTGAAAATAGATATAGCCATTTGAAAAAAAGAAAGGTTTACATAAAAAAATACCATTTTAGAGAGAATACCATATCTGAGTGGAAAATCTCATACAATGAATCAAGTAATGGGCTTACAAAATTAATATTGCTAAACATATTGGTTACTTATATAGTAACATTTGTCTGAACAACTGTCTTTTTCACAATTTTCAAAGCATTCGTTCTATTACTGAAACCAAATTATTGAATCATTGAAGTTCCGGTACTATTTCTTTATCATTTCCGCGATCAGAGATCATAATCATTTCTATAATAATTTCTGTGATTATTATGATTTTAATTCAACGATAAAATTTCCCAGTCTTCTCACGCCCCCAAAACCACAATATAAAGGGGCTAATAAATTTCTGAAGCTTGATCATCGTTCAAATGTTTATCACCATCATGATCAGGAACATATCATACATTCCCTCAATTCCAATGGAAATGAACGCTAAGAGAACGGTCGTTAAAGCGTGGGCAAATATATCCACAGATTTATGCACCGCTGAAAGAGATATCCTTGACACGAGGACATTTCAGATTTACCCTTCCTGTAACTGCGCCATTAAATATTTTTATGCAGAGCTCTACGCTACCTATAAAATAGATCATCATTTCTACATGCCAAAATTTTACCGTGTATTTGATGATTATGTAAACAAATCCGAAATGGGGTTACGGATAAATTTTGACGGATACTGACTGCAAATGGGCGGCGAGCGCACATGCACACACACACACCATATATATATATATATATATATATATATATATATATATATATATATATATATATATATATATATATATATATATATATATATTAAATGCATAGTTCTCAAATTAACGTTAGAAGAAGAGAATCTTCTTTTAAATTCTACAAAGGAGGACAAAACTGTGAAGTAGTCAACTACAAGTTGCTTGGAAGTGGTTCATACCAATCCAGTGATTAAAAGGGATAGGCTTAGTAACCTTACCGAAGAAAAAAAAATTCAAGGACCAGAAGACTACTTTACTGAGGTCGTGGTGAGCTAAATGCTTCATTTTCCATAATTACCAAACATACAAGTAATATATATATATATATATATATATATATATGTGTGTGTGTGTGTGTGTGTGTGTGTGTGTGTGTGTGTGTGTTGGTTGTTAAGTGTTATCAGAGAGGAGAGATGAATGCCAGAAAGCTTTATTCAACAAGACATTTAGATTTTATACAGATAGTTGAGAGCAAGAATGACACATAATTCAAACGGTATGCATAGCAAGCTTAATCAGGTTTCTATTATCAGTGAGGGTGAGATTGAAAAATAGGAAAAAAACAATAAGATTACAGTGTACAAGCGTGTATGAGACACGTAGTGTACATGGCTCCCTTATAAAAAAGACATACATGTGAAATGAGGCGCCCTGCTCTTGAGACGCGCACTGTAGGAGGATCACCTTGCAGGAGATACGCAGGTTTTAGGCAATCAATAGAGACCCAGACTTTTTTCCCACGAATGTTAATTAAGAAAGCCTTTGGTGTGGACAGATCAAAAGGAAAGGATCTGTGTAAGGGGGCGTTAGCGGTGACTTGTTAGTGTCAGTGCACAGAAAAAACGTGCTTTGTTTTGTCCAAATCTGTAGCTATGTGCTGCTTCACCAGGGGCTTGTAAGCACTGAAGGTAGCCGGAGAAGGTTGCCAATGAAAAAAATCAACAGACAACCAACGGGTTGTTATACACCATTTCAGCTGCCGAGATATCCAGGGCATCTTTACGAGTGGTCCTTAGTCGCATTAGGACCCAGGGAAGTTGAGTAAAGTAATGAGTCATTGCAGTGGGACATCAAAACTGCTTTGAAGATGCGATGAAAATGTTCAACAATTCCGTTGGCTGCAGGGTTGTAGGCAGCAGTTCGATGTTGGGTAATTCCTAGGAACTTCACTAATGATGTCCGTAATTGAGAGATGAAAGTGGTACCCCTGGCAGAAGTAATAAGCTCAGTGAAAACAAATATCACTATCCACCCTGAGAGCATGGCGATCAATACCAGTAAACAGGTAACTGTGTCTTTGTGATGTGGGTAATGGACCTACTAAGTCAAAGTGAATGTGGGCAAAACGACGCTGAGATTGAGGAAAGATGCCCTCTTCTGAATCCATGTGTCAATGTAATTTGAAGTTTGGCCTGAAGTACAGATGCAGACCCAATCCTTACCTGAGTAATGCCCTGCCAAATGAACTTCATCTTCAGTAGCTGTGCAGTAGATCGCAGCAAGGGATGTGAGAGGCCATGGATGAAATCAAACACCTGTCGGCAAATGGGGCAGGTATCCACAGTCGTGGCCTACCAGTACTGACATTACTGAGGAAGGTGCTGTTGGAGTCGTCAAGGTTGACGTCTTCCCAATGAGATGTGCAGGATGTCCTGCATACTTGGTAATCTGGATCTTTTCCTTGGTCCTCGGCTTAGGCATTGTAATCCAACCCCACGTAAATGGTGGCCAATGTGTGTCTTGACAGTGCATCAGCAACATGATTCTTTTTCCCAGGGCCTTGTTGAAGGGTGAAGTTGTATTCTGCCACAGCAAAGAGGTGTCGGCATTGAAGGGCGGACCAGGTGTCGGACTGTTGACTGAAGTCGTGCACCAGGGGCATTTGGTCCATGTGAATGGCAAAGGATGTACCCTCTAAGAAATGGCGAAAGTAACAGACATCCAAATGCACTGCCAGCAATTCGTGGTCGAAGGTAGAGTAACCAAATTCTGCCTTGGACAGTTTTCTGCAGAAGGCCAATGTGTGAGGCAAGCTGCGGACCACCTGCTTGAGTACTGTACCAAAAGTGACATCATTGGCATCGGCGGAGAGGAGAAGGGCATGTGGTAAAGGAAAGGTGAGAGATGAAACATTTGATAATGTATTCTTTGCGTTGCAGATGGCCGCTTCTTGAAGGGGACCCAACTTCAGGTCTTTTGGCTTGCCTTTCAAGGAGGCGAGAGTGGCAAGAGTGGTGGTGATCTCAAGCAGGAACAGTGATAATAGTTTATCATGGCCAAAAATTCTTGTAGTGCTTTGACAGTCGAGGCTGTGGGAGAGTTCTGAATAGATGATACCAGCAAAGGGAGGGGGTGGACTCCTTCAAGATAAATGCGGTGCCCTAAGAACGAAACTTCCTTCTCACCATAAGTACACTTGTTGTATCGGACTACAAGGCCGTTCTGTTGTAGGCGGTCAAGAAGACAACACACATATGTCATCCAAGTAACATACACAGAAGGGAGGTCCCCTAAAATGCCCTCCATAAGGCATTGAAAAATGGCCCCAGCATTCCGATGGCCAAAACAGGAGTAATTGAATGTGTAAGTCCCGAGGGAGATCGTGATGGCTGTCTTGGGGATGTCTTCTGGGTTCAAAGGTACCTGATAATAACCCTAAAAGAGGTCGAGCATGGTAAACACCTTAGCTTTCTGCAAGCAGGAGCTAAACATCAGTGATGTTGGGAAGGGGCAGTGAATTGTTTCCATGTGCATGTTCAGATGCCTGTATTCCCTACAAGGGCGCAGGGAGCCATCCTTCTTCTGGACGATATGTAGGTGTGATGACCATGAGCTTGAGGACTTTTGGGAAAGGCCCATTTCTTCCATTTTGGCAAACATCTGTTTAGCTGCTGCCAAATGATCTGGGGCCAGATACTGGAATCTGGCAAACACGTTGATAGGGTGATAAATACCATACTTGGCGGGAGCCACATGCGTTTGGCAAAGTTCTAGATGAAAGATTTCCGGGTATGACATTAAGTAAAGAGCAAGGTTGGAGGGTGGGGCACCAAAGAGGCGTCGATGAGGAAGAGTGCGTTGACTAACCATTGATGAGCAACATCAACCAGGAGGTGGAAATGGGAGAGGAAATCTGTACTGAGGATTAGCAATGGGACATCAGCAATGAGAAAATTCCAATGATATTTGGCACTCCCAAACGATAGTGCAAGTGTCTCGTATCTGTGGGTAGGAATCGCAGCTCCGTTGGTAGCTACTAGGCAAATGTCAGCAAGCTTAGAATGACTACGTCATGTCCTGGAGAGTGGTCTTAGCAGAAGAGAACGGCAAGCACCAGAGTCTACTAAAAAATCTCACGACCATACCTACATCATGTTCAAAAGAAAAGAATAGTGATAGGGGAGGCCACCGGCTACTTACAAGTTTTTTGGCCACTGACAACTGTTTGCACATTTTTCCCAACAACCCCGATTCTGTTGTGGTAGTAGCATAACTGTGGCCAATGGGCATCCGTAAGTGGTTGTAGTGGTCGTTGTTTGGGGTGGGACCGAGGGGCGGCATATGTGGCTGGTAGGCAGCTTTTCCACCGCTCCTGCACGTCATGGCGTGGGCATCTGTGTCCTACCATATTCACGTCAGCTTTAGTTGATGTTGAATAGTTGTCCTCTTGTCAAGAGGGGAGGTGTTGAAGGAGGTCTTGAAGGTAGTGAAGTGGTTGTTCATATGGGCGTTGACTTTGGTCATCAGGTCCTTCATGGGAAAAATATTGACATCAGGGATGGTAGCACGTACAGGTTCGGGTAGGCGTCGTACCTAAGGGTCACGAAGTAGGTTCACTTTTGAGGAGAGCCGTCTACTGCAAGTTACAAGCAAGCGATACTGGTCATTACCTTGAGGGCAAGCAAGGCCTTTTGGTCCCCCAACAGCTGTTGAGAGAGCTCAAAACCTTGGCAATACGGGCAGCTGGCAATGATTATTGATCTAGGAGGTATTTTTTTAGGGCCTCATACTCTATTAGGGTGTCACCTTGGTCCCAAAGCCAATCGAAGATGTCTGGGAAAGTGTCTTCAGAGATCACCGTGAGAACATAGTCTGCTTGGCTGCTTGAGCGAACCACGCCCTTTATGTGAAACTGAACTTTGGCGGGGTACAACCAGGCAAACAATTCTCTGTTGACAAAGGGCGACAGTTTCACTGAGGTTCAGTGGGCGGAATTTTAAAAAGGGTAGGACAAATGGGTAGGAGAAAAAGGTGGTGTGGAGTAGTCACTCCAGTGGTTGCCAATGTGCAATGTAAAAACAATACTCGTGTTAATTTTCATACATCAAAGCAAGTACTTTCGATTAGAAGTGTAAAATTTCATAAACAAGTTTTAATTACCAAGATTAATATTATACAGAAAATTAATTTCAATATATTTAAAACTTTTACTGTTAATTCTTGAAACGACTACATTTGATTCTATCGTTGGAAAAAAAAAAAAAAAAAAAAAAAAAAAAAAAAAAAAAAAAAAAAAAAAAAAAAAAAAACTAAGGCTTAAATACTACTGTCGAATGCGAGCCAAGCTGAAACTTCACGGCACAACAGTTTCCATTAAGGTTCACAACTTTACTGTTTTCTTAAGTTTCTTCTTTTTGAGTGGATCGTGAAATGTAGAATCATACCTAATACAATTATGATCATCCAACATGGATTCACAAGAACAAGCTCATTTAACAAAATATAAAATGAAATATCTAAAAGTAAATCGGAATAAAATATACTAATAGAATAATAAAGATAAATAAATACCTCGGCGTATGTAGAGAGAGAGAGAGAGAGAGAGAGAGAGAGAGAGAGAGAGAGAGAGAGAGAGAGAGAGAGAGAGAGAGATACGTTGAAAAGAAAACTACCCAAGAAATTAGAGATTACAGCAAAAAAAGCTAACATCCACTAGTCTCTTCAATTATCTCGTAGATTAAAGAAATCTCCTTAACCACAGGATCGGTCTTCTGTGAAGCCTAACAATAATCTCGGAATAAGTGAATCACCTGCCCTAAGAGTTGTGGGGGCTTGGTGGTAGCGTCCTTGCCTGGTGATTCCCAGACTGGGGTTAGAGTCCCGCTCAAAATCGTTAGTTCATTTGGTCGCTGCACCCTCAGCGTCCTTGTGAGCTAAAGATGGGGGGTTTGGGGGAGCCTATAGAGCTATCAGCAGCCAATGCCTGGCCCTCCGTGGTACTAGCTTGGGTGGAGAGGGGGATTGGGCGCTGATCATATGTTTTGGTCAGTCTCTATGGCATTGTCCTGCTTTATAGGGCAAGGTCCCTGTCCCTTGCCTCGGCCATTCATGAGTGGCCTTTAAACTTTTAATGGCAGAGGCGGTCATTCAGAAGGAAGCAGCCAATCATCGAGGCAATCACCAAGATCATTAGTAACTGCCTAATGTTCAAAGTTTCCCAACGAGAAATACACACTGGTTATCCATTGATGGTTCCTTTATGAAAACCAGTTCAATATTTAAGCCTTTCTCCCTCTGGAAAGTAAAGGTCAATGTCTAACGAAATAATGCTCTCACTGAAATTATTACTGAACTGGGGAAAAAAGGATTCAGTAATTCTTATTTTGTTTAAAAAAAATCTAAACGATTGTTTAACACCTTTCGTCTTAAACACCCGACTTAATGCCGTAGTCGAGTCCAATAAAAAGCAATAAGGAAAACAATGACCGAATAAGATGAAGAGGGTTCAAGCACCACAGCATCCAAAACTAGATAAAGAAATTTTGGAAATGAATCAATATGGGGGGAGTACTGTCTACCTCTTAGTTATTATAAATGCATTAATGAGTGTTTTTCTATGAAAGTTCATCTACTTTTTGTTTGCGTTTCCACGGAAACACCGGAACACTTTTGGTATTATATAACCTAGTAATGACATATTACTATCAACTACTTTTACAGGAGCGATAATTAAAACAAAATTATTGAAGTAATTGCATGAAGATATTTTCTTTGCTTATTAATAAGGTAATTTCAAACGGTATGAAAAATGCCAGCCCGTGGATGTGAAAATGTTACCGAATTCGTACAGTTATAATTACGAGTCAGAAATCAAAATTGTAAAACAAGACTTTTTAAATTTACCCTCTCACCATGATTGCATTACATAGAAGCATTTCTTTGATGAATACTACAATTTAAAATGGAATGGACGCTAACCTCGAAACGGGTGAAAGGGGGGGGGGGGTACTCTAACTTAATCATCCAAAAAACTGACAATGGGTTGTTGCATCATATCGGGAAATGGTTATACACACATGAATTTCTGGAATAACAACACCAACGTAGGACTGTAAAGATGAAAAATTACAGGATACAAACCTCAAAATATTATCAAGTTTTTATTAACCATCATTCACGAGCATCAAGTGTGGGGAAATTAATATACAAATAAGATAAAAGACGTGAAAACTATTTATTACATCGTGTGCACCAAACGTCAATGAAATAATGAAATAAATCCCTCAAGACATACCAAGGGTAAGTTAAGAGGTTTGTATGACACAAGTAATTTTATATTCAATTCAAGAAATATTGTACAGACGACTGATGGTTTTTCTGTATAACTTATATTTTGTTATATGATATATATCTACTGTATATATAAATATATATATATATATATATATATATATATATTGATTTATGATGCACACACATATATATATATATGTATATATATATACATATATATATGTATATGCATATATATATATATATATATATATATATATATATATGTATATATATACATGCATATATATGTATATATAAATATATATATATATATATATATATATATATGTGTGTGTGTGTGTACACATATATACTGTATATATATATATATATATATATATATATATATATATATATATATATATATATATATACTGTATATATATTTATATATATATAAAAGAGAGAGAGAGAGAGAGAGAGAGAGAGAGAGAGAGAGAGAGAGAGAGAGAGAGAGAGAGAGAGAGAGAGAGAGAGAGAATTAAAAAACTCCTACAGAACGCACAAGGATTAAGTATTGATTTTGACCTCTGGATATCCTGACCCGTAATTGAAGGCAAATAGTAGCACTTCAAACTGATTTAATTAAGTTTCTATTTTCTACAACGTTTTTACCCTGCCATATTCAAGTACTACGGCCTGCGCGCCTCATGACAACCTCATTTCTGCTTTAATATTCTTGTAGCTAATCCGTAATATACAAATTTGAAATAATGTTCTTCAAACAACCAAAGCTTCCCGTTTAACCCATTTTTTTCTAGTCATCCACTTGATTCTTAAAGACCATTCATATTCCTTCAAAGGCCGCTAATGAATGGCAGAGGCATGAGACGTTGACATTGCCCTATCGAGCAGGACAATGCCCTAGAGACTGACCATATATACATATGATCAGCGCCCATGGCCCCTCTCCACCCGAGCTTATAAGACCAAGGAGGGCCAGGCAATGGCTGCTGATGACTCAGCAGGTAGACCTATAGCCTTCTCCAAACCCCTCATCCTTAGTTCACAAGGATGGTGAGGTTGCAACAACCAAAGGAACTTACGAGTTTGAGCGGGATTCGAACCCCAGTCTGGCGATCACTAGTCATGAGTTACCACATCGGCCACCACATCCCTTATTAAGATTAAAAAAAAAAAACTCTGTGTCTCGCCGAACCATTTAGTATAAGGATTTGCACAAATGAATTTACAGTTAAACATTAATAGCACCTTTTTAATTGAAAAATATGTCAGTTTACCTTATACTCTTACATAGCTTCCAACTTTACACAAATATTCATGTTGCTGGGAGTTTTAATATATAAGTCAGCAGTTAAATAAAATAAGCATTACTCAATGTAACAACAAAAGCCATTGTCTGGTCGTCATGATCCTAGCTTAGGTGGAGAGGGGACTTTGGCGTTGACCATAGTAGCCTATATATGATTGGTCTCTAAGGCACTGTCCTGTTCCTTGTGTCTTTCGCTCATAAGCTACCTTTAAGCCTTTAAATGGAAACATTTATGAAGGGTTTATTTGTCCTAAAGAAAACAAAATGAGCTATAATATTGCGTTCCTAATTGAACAGTGTTAGTAATGCAATAATATGAATAGCTAACAGATTCAATGTGTAGTTTGATTTTGTTTTTCTTTGAAAGTTTCTTGCATTACCTTATTCTGATTTACTATCATGTTCCTACTGCAACATGAGTTTACTCTTTCTAAACATACATAATTATGGTTATGATCTTTATTCCCGCTTTAAAGCAACAATGTCTTTTTACAGAAATAAGATCTATTTGATGGGTGACACTAGTTTAGGCCCGAGAGATATAGTGTGCTCACTGCTGAGCAATCTTCCAACTAGTGACCTTCTTGGTGTACATGCTTTTTATGCTCTTACTCAGAGTGGATCCAAAGTCTCCAGCGATTTAATCGGTAAGGGCAGTGTGAATTCATTATCATTAATGAGACAACATCAAGCGAGGCCCTCAGTTGCCTTCATGTCGGTTAGTAAATAAATAATTTCTAAATCATGGGCATCCCCAGATTGATCTATGTTCAACAAATGTTAAGATACTTCTAGAGTAAAAATAACATCTGAAGTAAGAATATTGAAAAAAAAAGAAAACCCATTTATGGAAGATATTAAAACATCCATATTCAATGTTAAAAAGAAAAAGTAACAAAATACAGAGGATTCGGGAAAGGCTTGAGTGTGTAATGAGGAGAGACAAAAGTATACTGCGTAAATTTACATATTTAATGTAGGTGCAACATACAATATTAGTTTAAAACTATTGGGATAATATTATCAGCAAATTAATATCACAGACATCTTTAAGCATGTAAACCTTTCAGTGCGATCTGTATGCCTCCCTCTCCACCACCTTATCGATATTATCACTATTATTGGTACAGTTAGAATCAAAAGAACGTCGTATCGTATCGTAACGAGAATAAGTGGAGGTAAATGAGGGCGCTATTATATTCTGGCAAAGGCTATCAGAAATTTGTTTTATGACAAATCATATAAAAAATACAAGCTTTTTAGTCTCAGAACGACTTAATTTTCCGAAATTTTGTCATGAAACTATAATATACCTATTTTCCCAAAATGTATTCTATGAATTGTCGGAAAAATACATTTGCAGGTGGCATAAGCGCAAAATTATTCCCCACGCTAATGCCGTGACTGCAAGTTATCAATGATTATATAATTGCTAGTAGATTTAACTTGAAAAATTACATT
>NC_090726.1:142518220-142548220 GCF_036898095.1 Palaemon carinicauda | reverse complement strand
CCCCTTCCCGGTGGCAGGGCGGGGTTCCCCCTTAAAAAATCTAAAAAATACTGTAATTTTATACATACATACATATATATATATATATATATATATATATATATACATATATATATATATATATATATATATATACATATATATATATATGTTATATATACACATATATATGCATATACATATATCTACATATGTAGTTGTCATAAAGTTTGGAGTATTGGCAGTAGCCTACTAGACACAGATCCCGATATAGCAGGGATAAATTGACTCTCAAAGGGCATATAGCAAGCAATAATCTAAAAAAAAATAAGAATCTTGATGCTGGAATTTTCAGCACAGTTTGAGGGCTCTATAAGGGTTGGTTCTTCATGTCGTTTCCTCCGGTAGTATGGTGGAAACTCTTAAACTGGACTTTTGAATCTTCTTAGGAATGAGTTCAGTCATACGAGGGACTAATTTTAGGCCATCATCTTTACAGAATCCAAATTCTTCCATGTAGATTCCAACTGTGCTTTTAACTGATCCAGTTCCATAAACATCAGACACCAGCTGATCAAAGTTGTCTTGATCGCCATGAAACGCTGTTCCTTCAGGTTGATCCTTAACCACATCACTATTACTGATTACTGAAACACTTTCAACCATGTATATGCCAGGACTGTTTCCAATTCAAAAGAAAAAGCATAGGACTCATAATTACCTAGTTTGTTTAAGAAAGTAGTTGATTGTATAGTTTTGAAGAGATGGCGGAGTGTCATACATAGTAGGATATGCATTTTAATCTTCCACTGTCCACCTGTTGCTGCTTTACACATATCTTGACTAACTGTTAGTACTAATATTCATTCTCGATCTGATGGGTGCCTCTCACCACACATTAGTGTAAATACAGATTGTAGAACATAAGCAGGAATTTCTTGGTTGAGGGTACACTCGAGAACGCTATTTTATCTTATTACTCTTCCTTTTGTTTATTCTAATGCTATTACTCTTCTTAAAATATTCTCTTTTCCTTTTTTCCTTTCCTCACTGGGCTATTTTCCCTGTTGGAGCCTCTGGGATTAAAGCATCCTGCTTTTCTAACTAGGGTGTTAGCTTAGCTAATAATAATAATAATAATAATAATAATAATAATAATAATAATAATAATAATAATAATAAGGAACGTCACTAGATTTGGTGGGCCATAGAAGTTTCTTGGTTTCTTTGAAGGCATTGAGTAATTTAGTGTAAAGCTCAAGACTAACTTCTTTGATTCAGTCATTATCTCACAAATCATAAGCAGAAAGAACAATTGTTTTCAGTGATTCCAAACATTTAAAAAATATCAGTGTGTCTTTATATGGGGATGATCAGAAGTCGATGCTGTCTTTCAGGTCAGAGCAGTGTTCAATCTTCAACCTGAGATTGACTAGTTATTTCAAAAGCTTGTTCATTATTGCTTTGTTGCATAGATTCTCATTATACACATTCTAAATGACAAAGTTTTAGAACCCGAACTTTGTGAATAACTTCTTTTTTTATAAAATCGTAGATGCGAAAATGCTTTCTCTATACATCTTTTCTTGTCTGATGTTTCCACAGTTTCTGTGATGGTGTAACACTGCTGAGGTATTCGTCTCACTAAAAACTGCTTGGGTCAGCACTCATGAAATTAGGTCTCCCTTGCTAAAAGATCTAGTCCTCTTATTTTACATAGTAAATCTTCATCATTTAGTTAAATTTTCTTTTGTTCAACGTTTTTATACGCATCTGAGTGGAACTTCTGCAAGCTATGTATATGACCAGAGTCCATTACCTTGTCACCTTTACAAAATATACAGTCTTTCTTTCTTTGTCTACATCTTTTCCCACTTCTATGTGGGGTCAGCTTTCTCTATCTACTTCTGTCCCACACCTCATCACCGGTTAATTCCTTTGATCGAAGGTCATCCTTGATACAGTCCTTCATCCTTCGCTTTGGTCTCCCTCTTCTACTCGTTCCCTGTACCTCTATTTCCATCACTCTCCTCCCAATATACTGTTCATCTCTTCTCATGACATGACCGTACCACCTGTCTTCTTTCTTGGATCTTATCTGATAGTTTTCTAACTCCTGTGGTGCCCCTAATTACCTCATTCCGTATCTTATCTCTTTTTGTCACCCCACACATCCATCTCAACATTCTCATCTCTGCCACATCCAACTTCTTCTCTTCTCTCTTCTTTATTGCCCACGTCTCCGCTCCATACATCCTTGCCGGTATCACAACTGTCCTGTGTACTTTACCTTTCAACTTAACCCCTACTTTCCTAACGCATAGTACTCAACGCACTTTTTTCCAAGTCTTCCATCCTGCTTGTATTCTGTGGTTTATTTCTGGCCCCAGATCACTATCCTCTGTAACTTTTGATTCTAAATACCTGAAATTTTCAACTCTTTTCAATCTCTCTCCTTGTAAACTAACCATTTTTCAATCCCAAATACTCTGTCTATTTCCTGCTGATCTTCAATCCCCTATTTTCCATTTCTCTTCTCCACTCATCCAGTTTCTCTTCTACTACCTCTAGCCTAGTGTTACACAGTATAACATCATCAGCAAAAAGCATACAACAAGGAGACTGATCTCTAATACCTTGTGTTACTGCATCCATGACCAGATCAAATAGGTAAGGGCTTAATGCAGAACCCTGATGTAGTTCCACATTTACTGGGAAACTTTCTGTTAGGCCTATACTGCTCTTAACATTTGCTTCTGCCCTTTCATACATATCTTGGGTAATTCTTACGTATTTCCCAGGGACTCCCTTTTCTCTCACATCTCCACACCTCCTGACGTGGTACTCAATCGTATGCCTTTTCCATGTCAATAAAGACCATATGTAATCCCTTTTGTTTCTCCCAATGTTTTTCTATCATCTGTCTCAAAGCAAATAGTGCTTCTACAGTCCCTCTTCCTGGCATGAATCCAAATTGTTCCTCACCAATTGTTGTTTCATCTCTGAGTCTCTTCTCAATGATTTTCTACCATATTTTCATAGTATGGCTTTATGCCTCTGTAGTTGCCACATTCCTGGATGTCTCTCTTCCCCTTATAGATGGGAATGATTAGGCTTCTTCTACATTCCTCTGGCATCTTTTCCTGATTGAAGATCTTCTGTGTCAGGTCCCACAAGATATCTATGCCTTCCTCTCCAAGACTCTTCCACACAGTATTTACCAAATATCACTATTTAACATCTTTTTTTGGCAACTTATTCACTTACATTCAAGCATTTGTTTTTATGCTTAACAATGTGCGGCGACCAATTCAAAAACACTCTCGTCGGCAACTTTATAAACTAGTAAATAAACAAATAAACAATTAAGTAAGAAAAATATTTAATCTCAACTTCGAACTACATTTGAATAAATACCTTTAAATTTTCTATAAAAAAATAAAGGCACTTTATCTTTTAGAATGAGTTTGGAATTTGTCAGGAGGAAAAATCATCACTTGCTTATTTGGATTTATCGGTTTTAAACGGATAGGAAAGTTTTGGTATCTATTTGGATATAACGTAAACGTTGGCTAAAAAAAAGCGTATGTAACAAGGACGTATTTATAATGCGATATGTAATTACAGATTCGTTATTTTTTCCTGAGAGGATTTCGTTTGCAAAGAGAAATATGTTAAAATCAAGATTTTTTTTCGCTTTGTCTGTGTACATTTTGTATTCCTTTAGAAATACATATTATACTATTGAAATGTTTTCTTATTTACATATGTTTCTTGATATATCGCAATAGTCCCTGCAAAATTTTTGAAAGTCTGAATATGATTGACCGCCTTTATAAAGGCTTAATGTAGATTTATGTGAGGCAGAGTTGAGCTTAGGGTGAAACAGTGGGTTTTGGTCCCCTATGTGAGAACGGCCCCAAGTTGAGAATGGAAGTAATAATGTGGTTTCTGGAAGGGTTACAAGATTTCGGTATGTTTGGATAAATGGATAAATTCTAGGAATTTAGAAGGTAAGAAGAACTAATTACGTTTAATAAATTTAAAGAAATATCTTGCAATTCCAAATTATCAAAGGGCTTAGTGCGCGGGCCAATACTCACTTCGACAGAACTCTCTCAAAATTTACGTTTTGGTCCAATTATTATTATTATTATTATTATTATTATTATTATTATTATTATTATTATTACCTCCGCCAAGGAGGTCATGTTTTCACCTCTGTCTATTTGTTTGTCACCAACCTAACTCAAAAAGTTACGGCCGAATTTTGACCAACGTACTACAAATATAATTAAAAACGATGTATTCAGGCCGAATTGAATGTCATTTAAGCCATATAACTCATGCATGGTGTTTTTTTATTATTATTATTATTTTACATCGAACCATGTCTGAAAGTATTTTTTCTTTCATCGATGACTTGAACAAGGCTAATGTCGAAATAATCTAATGTAGCTATTAACGGAAGGAATATTTTAGCTGCGATACTCCAATAATTTCTACACGATTTTGCGGATTCATGATATATATATATATATATATATATATATATATATATATATATATATATATATATATATATATATATATATATATGTATATATGGGTGTGTGTGTGTGTATTCAGCATTTGCATTGAATATTCGAAACGTCAAATGATAAAACAGAATGAAACATGGCAACTCAATTTGTAAAACTTTAATGCTTTTACTAGCAAAAACACCTCGTTGCTGTCTTTGATTCGTTAAGGTTGGAGAAGGCTCCGCCCATTTCATAGTAGTAGTAAGAAGAGCAACACCTTGCCTGTTTTGTCACGGGAACACTAGAGACATCAGACGAAAGATTTCCCAGGAGTTTAGGCGTTCTTTTGATTCTAACTGTACAAGTACACGTTTTTCATGTTACCTATGTGCATAACCTAATCATTTTAATTTTTGCTACATGAAAATTTCTATCTTTCTAGACAGCACTTAAGGACTGTAAGTATTTGTTGCTATGTAGGGAATTGGATGAAGTAAATCATTTAGAGCATGAGCTTATCTATAGGAACGGCTTCTTTTTAAAAATAAACGACAAAATAAAATTAATCTGATATTGTAACAAATTTTCCCAACTAATGGCCTATTATATGACAATTCAACATATTCTTTAACATTATTAATTATAGAGATAATCTAATTATCTACAAACCCCTTTAGTGAGTTTTCCGAGCAATGAAGTAATCTAATTCCAGATTTCACCGTTAACACGGGTGTCATTCCCAGATTTTACTGCTCTATTGACCACTCTCTACTTCGTTTGAGAATTAATTCTCTTATTTGCTATTCATTTGCTTCCCGAACTACAAAAGTTTCCTGGCATTTTCAAACTGCATTTCCACGAGCATATCAAGTATTACTTACCATCTCCGTAACACAAAAACAAAAGTATTATGCTAAATATTTTTATTACTCATTGAACACAATAGTTTCAGAGAATTACGAAGATAACTACTGCTGTTGCTGAATATTTCATAAAAATTAAAGCTGATTATAGAATTGATGAAGCAATATTGATATAGCGTCATTAATTTCGTGTATATTCTTATAAAGTAAAATATCACTAATACTTAAACTTCTAAGTAGTTGAATATCTCCTGACATTGGTCCATTAAAACTAAAGAAAGTATATAGAACAAATGTGTATTAAATTTATTTCACTGTTTTTTGCTGGAGCGTCGTGATTTTAAATTTAGGTAAGTTATAAGCCTTCTGTTACTGGATGAAAACTACATTATTTTAAGTAGTGTTTGGGGATTACATTTATCTATTATTAAAGAGTTGTATTATCAGCCAATGCTAGCTTCTTACTTGGTGATAATCTTAATAATAAATTGTACAAAATATATCACACTTGAATGAATTATTCTGCCTTTCAGTTTTGAATTGTTTTATAAATAAATATTTCGAAATTTTATTGCCGTATTTGACATTGAAATTATTATAAGAAATTAAAAGAAAAGGAGATTGGTTTAATTACTGAATGGCAAAAATACAAAACAGCAATTGATGAACAAGATGTTACTATCACCTATACTTGTCTTTCCCGACAGTAAACAAGCTAGAAAAGGGTACAGTGAGAGCAAATAAAAAATGTTAAGCCTTTAAAACATCAAATTCCAGGCAAAGAAAAATAGGCATTAAAAACGGAAAAAACATTCTTGACGTCAGAGAAGAACTTTTACCATACGGATTAACGACAGCGAGGATTCCACACATGGCCTGGGAGACCAATGGGGGGGGGGGGGGGATTTGTTTGGATGGAGGTAAGTCTAGGGAGGGGATTGTGTAGGAAGCGAGGCACCAGTTCATTTAATCCCAAGCTCTCCAAACTTTGATGGTTAGCTGAAGTTGAAAGAATATGAGGCCATGTAATCAAGAAGGTCAAAATAATATGTTAGATAGGAAGGAAACATAATGGGGCTATGTATACTGGCAGAGAGAGAGAGAGAGAGAGAGAGAGAGAGAGAGAGAGAGAGAGAGAGAGAGAGAGAGAGAGAGAGAGAGAGAATAAATTTTCAACGGGAAAGATGAGCTCGGTTATTTTTTTTTTTTTTTTACAGAGAGAGAGAATCTAGCTATTTAAGGGTAAGAATTTTCAGTACGTTTTCAAATTTAAGTGCCAGTATTCAGACCTTCCTAGAGTCAGAGTATTATTCTTATGTGGGAATATCAAACATGGGTTTAACTAATATTTGGAAGTAATCAAAATTACCCTTTGATGGTCTCAGGAAAAAGTTTGTCCTAAAAATTAAATTTCGACGATTCCCTATTACTAATAAGTAAAAATATATAATATACACAAAACAGCCCATTTACTATGACGATGTATCCTATAAAGACTCAGATAAAACATAACATAAAAATCTTAGGTTTGGAGAAAAAATGTTACTCAATATCAATACTAAATACTCATCTTTACTTAAGTGAGACCTAAGCATTTGAGGTCTTTTTCTTTCCATCTAATATGGGCAGGCACAGAAGGCTACGGTAGCCATAAAAGTTCAATATTTCTAAGATACTTAACCAAGTTTCATTTTTTCTCAAATATATTCTGCCATGTAATAGAGGAAGATCAAAGGGAAAAACGAAACTTGCAGCCTTAACAAGTTACATCTGCTAATTAGAAAGATAAAGGAAAGGTTTGGGCGCAAAAAAAAAGAAAAAAAAAGAAAAAAAAAGAATATAGCAATAAAAGACTACCAAAGTTTGTCGGTAGAGAGAATGAAAACCAAAAAATCGATTTATAACAAGAATGCCCAGAATGCCTACATACGCCAAGCCAAGCATTATGGGAGGTATAGATAAATCTCTCAAACGGAACTTACTCTTACAATTTCAAGAGGGTATTCAGAATGTTGTATGAATACACTATTCTTTGGTACATTTAATAAACTACCGGTTAGTATATGATATTCATTGGGGGCAATTTCTAGAACACCACCAGCGCAGCCTCCACAGAACGGAATTAATCAAGAGAGCAAATACAACCCAAGGTATTATTCTGACGATCCGGATTCTGTACTTTCAAAAATGAACAAACATAATAATCCAGGAAAGAGGTGAACAGTAAACTCTATATTCAACTGACTGACTTAATGTCAAATATAAACATGAATTCAACATTAATGCTAATATATAAATTTCCTTATTTAAAACTTAAAGTTATAAAAAAAACGTTTACAAACGTTTCCAATGGCCTCATTACAAAACTAGAACAAAACAATATGGATAATATTTTATCTAACAGATAGAAATCTTTGGAATCAGATTCATCAAACCTCAACTCGAAGTATAATTACCAAGGATTAGGTGTATTCCATACAATGGTTTTTAATTGACATAATCATAATTTTTCCTATAGTTACTCATCAATTAGGAATTGTTTAAAGACAAAATCAAAAGATCCATGAGAATTCTAATATAAGCAAAAACGATATTAATGATAAAAAATATATGAATGTAATTCATAGTGAACATATATTCCTATGAAAAAATCCAAATCCTGTTGACTTTTACAGGACGATTCAAGATGAAAACATGACCATGAGAAGAAGGGTATAATGTCAAAATAAATGGAAATTGACACTATTTTGAATATATGTTACATTACACACACTATGCGTGAGTGTTATTAAGCCGTTTCCCATAACACCGTTAGTTAATATAAAGCAACACACCACTCAAAGCCGTATTCATCCATAAACTGCTGAATCCTAGATGACACACCTGTGCATTATTTCTACATCGGAAATTGCTTCAAACATTATCACCTCAAAGAGCTCACAACATCAACTATGCCATCTATAGTCTTTTGATTCCTGGACGTTGTAGCTATGATTTCCAATACAGTAGGTCCTTCACCACTTCTATCAAACCTACTACTCCTTGAACTACTGAATTAAACAATTACTTCAGTAAACTTTTGTCACCTTAATGAAAGATCTACCTTAAAAATACTCTGATCCAGTCTTCACTTCAGTTAACTTTTTCATCATCTTTACACATTTCCATATTCCCCACCCTATCAATAGTACAATATGCAAACAGTTTATCTCAACAGCTTAAGTGTTCTTTCACTCATTTACATCCAGCATCAATACATCATCTTAAAACTGAGGTATGACTAACCAGGTGCTTCATACATTGACACTTTCAAGTTTTTCAGCCATCTTCTGCAAACATTCGGGTACCCTTCATGCTTTTCTTGTTCCTTCCCTTTCACCTCTTCTCATATTTTACCACTATCCTTTGTTTTATTCCAAATTACTTTATGAATAAACTTATTCAATTCTTGTACCATCTGTACTAACATTCAATAAATCCATTCTCCAATTTTCATTTGCAATCATTACCTTGCTTTGGTTAAAAATTACTCTCAAATTTATCTTTCTGCTCAAAAACTAGAATAATATCAACGGAGGTTTTGCTCAAAATATAAGGTAAGCATTAAAGTGAAACATCACATATCATTTACAAGATTCCTTCTATTTACAAGATTCCTTCTTTCACCGAATTCTGCACTTTCACCTTAATATCCCCAATGAGCATGTTATCACCTGTAAATATCAACCACTATTATCTCCCAATATTGCATTGAGATTTACCGTCCACCTGTCTCAGCACATCCATGATACTGATTAGTTATGGAGATAAAAAAAGCCTGCCTACATTTCACTTCCATCACCGATACTTTTAATTGTATTTCAAGTACCTCTTATCTATATCGTGTTTGTCTCTCCACTAATTCTATCGAAGTTTTCCCACATAACAGGTTAATAACACTCATTTGATCCATTCATCATCTTTCCTTATCTAACCCTACAGTCCTATTGTCTCCTGCCTTACCCTTATAATTACACTTTCAATTCTTGCTTCACTCAGCTCTGCTTCTTGACATTCTTTAAAGATCTTAAAATAAAACCTGTACTGCAATGAATCAAGATTGCAATCACGTTTGACAAAATAGGTCCAATTAAATCGTTTATGGTGAGATTTAGGGACCATTAACTTCTCGCTGCTTTAATATTCCTGTAAAATAACTTTTAAGTCTCCCTTAAGTTCTTCCTTACGCTTTGTCTTTTGGTTTTATCATTTATCCATCTTTTTCTGTTTTCCTTTAATCTTGACCAAACTCCCCCTCCCCTTGTAAGATAAGCCTGCTTTTCCGTCTACCATAAGGCTACATCAACACAGGCGGTGATTTAGCAGGTTTAAAGGTTTAAAGGCAACTCATGAATGGCAAAGGCAAGGGACAGTGACATTGCCCTTTCAAGCAGGACAAAGTCCTAGAGACTGACCACATTACTTATGATCAGCACCCAAGCCCCCTCTCCACCCAAGCTAGGACCAAGCAGGGTTAGGCACTGGCTGCCGATGACTCATCCGATAGACCTATAGGCTCCCCCATAACCCCCATTCTTAGCTCACAAGGATGGTGAGGTTGCAGCGACCAAAGAAACTAACAAGTTTGAGCGGGACTTGAACTCGACTGGCGTTCACCAGTTAGGGACGTTACCACATCGGTCACCTCAACCCGTGCAAGTAAATGAGGACTGATGCTTAAATTAGAAATGCATTGATTCCACTGAGTCCGTTTCAGCCAGCGTCTTCAGCTCTCTCTTGTGAACAGCCTCACGGGGATCAATGTAATATCAATTCCAGCATAGGCTAGCTCTTGCTTTCACCTGTTCGAATCTTTGCCTTTTTGGACGCAGCCTATGACATATAACAAATGATCAAATGCATAAAAAATTAAATAAAATGCTGAAGTCTACACTCAAGCCGAGGTCAAGAAATACAAACGTAGGCTAAAGTTCAACCTCAAGTTACGGCCATAGTATCCTCCACAGAAAGAATTGATACTACTATAATGGGCACGAGTAACGGTAATATTTTGTCATGTAAAATTCACAGATAAAAAAAAAATATTTGTATATCGTTTAAAAAATGGTTCAGTTTAAGATTTAAATTCGACTCATTAATGGCAGAGGCAAGGCACAGTGACAATGCCCAAGGGACTGACCGTATGATCAGCGCCCAAGAACCATCTCCACCCAAGCTAGGACCCAGGAGGGCCAGGAAATAGCTGCTGAGGAATCCGCAGATACACCTCTAGCCTCCCCCAAACCCCCAACCTTAGCTCAAAAGGATGGTGAGGTTGTAGCGACCAAAGAAACTAACGAGTTTGGGAGGGACTTGAATTCCCGTATGGCGATCACTAGACAAGGACGTTAGCAACAGGCCACCACAACCCTAATAGCATAAAATGTTATTTGTAAACAATAACGGAGTGGACAACATAAAATTTGTTGATCATATTTTTGGATACCAGAGGTTACTGCATACTGCTCTAAAGATTGCTGGTCAAACGTTCAGAAATCGTAATAACCCGATGTTTAGTAATGATGTCTACTTGATTTACAGGTGTTTTGAAAACTACTTTCTGTGTATCAGAATTTTCTATGGATGGTCCAGTGTTATCAAAGTTCCCAGTTAATTTCCCAATGTTATGCCTAAAAAACCTTTAGTACCCGGTTTTGCTTCATAAAAATGTCTTGTGGATGATCAAGTTGTTCGGAATCACAGCTTCTGGAGGGAAACTTGACATTCGGGAAACAATTTCTACCGAATGGCGTCAAGTTAACAACACACAATAAGCCTAATTACTTGATCTTCAAGGTGATCATCATGCATAATAATAAAACCTTACTTATTTTATCCGAGAAGGATATTCAATATGAATTTAAAACTATCTCTCTCTCTCTCTCTCTCTCTCTCTCTCTCTCTCTCTCTCTCTCTCTCTCTCTCTCTCTCTCTCTCTCTCTCAGCTAGTAATAAACAAAATTTTAAAAGATATTTGAAGAAACGTTTGTAAAAATTAAAATTGATTTCATAATCAAACAAGAGGTTTTGGAAATAAGTGACTTTAAATTCTATATTAAGAAGAAATTGGTTGTGAGAGAGAGAGAGAGAGAGAGAGAGAGAGAGAGAGAGAGAGAGAGAGAGAGAGAGAGAGAGAGGGGGGGGGGTTGCATCAACATTCCACAGCCAGGAATTCTTCTCTTCCTCCCTTTATCATTAAATTCCAAAGATGAGAAATCTATTTTCCCTCATCTAAATTATATTTTCGTTATTATTTCTATCTTTATATATCCGACTGTCTTAAAGGAAGTAACTGCAAAGAAGATAACAACATAATGGTCATTGTAACAGTCATACTTCAACAGTCATACGTTAACTACTGAATCATAGTTAGTCAGTAAATTGACTATTGCCGCAGTGGATATATCATCATCGTCTCCTCCTACTACTATTGGCGCAAAGGGCCTCAGTAAGATTTCGCCAGTCTTCTCTATCTTGAGCTTTCAAATCAATACTTCTCCATTTATCATCATCTACTTCACGCTCCATAGTCCTCCGCCATACAGAGCCGGGTCTTCCAACTCTTCTAGTGCCTTGTGGAGCCCAGTTGAAAGTTTGGTGAACTAATGACTCTTAGGAAGTGCGAAGAGCATTCCCAAACCATCTCCATCTACTCCTTACCGTGATCTCATGCACATATAGCACTAGAGTAATCTCTCATATAGTTTCATTTCTAATTCTGTACCGCCATTTAACTTCCAATATTCGTATGAGGGCTTTACTCTCAAATCTACCAAATCTTTTAGATATCGTGTCATTGTCATACCTCGACTCATGTCCATACAGTAACACTGATCTCACTATACTGATGTATAGCCTGATTTTCAATATGTAATTTCAGGCGATTTGATTTCCAAATCTTACCTAACCTAGTTCATTGACTGATTTTTTTTCAATCTTTTATTAAATTCCAATTCTAAAGATCCTGTATTAGCGATCATAGTTCCTAAATATTTAGATGATTCCACACCATTAATCCTTTCTCCTTGTAATGATATTTCATCTTGCATTGCATATTCCGTTCTCCTCATCTCTGTCTTTCTTCTATTTATCTTGAGCCCCGCCTCAAGTGATATTTCATGCATTCTGGTAAGCAAGTCTTATGACGTTTTGATAATAAGGAAAGCGTCATCAGCATACTCTAGGTCCACTAATTTCCTGTTACCAATACAGTCGAATTCTTCTCCAACTTTCCCAACTGTTCTATGCATTACAAAATCCATGAGGAGGATAAACAGCATATGTGACAACACATTCCCTTGGAGTACTCCACTCTTCACTGGAAATTCATTTGATAGGACTCCATTAACATTAACTTTACGCTTGCTATTCTCATGATCAAATTTACATATTTAAGAGAAACTCCATAATAACGCAGGACTCTCCACAAAACTGGTTGGTACACACTATCAAAGTCTTTTTTCATGGTCAACAAGTGCCATAAAAAGTGGATTTCTAAATTCTACACATTGCTCTTCACTGGAAATTCATTTGATAGGACTCCATTAACATTAACTTTATGCTTGCTACTCTCATGATAAAATTTACATATTTAAGAGAAACTCCATAATAATGCAGGACTCTCCACAAAACTGGCCAGTACACAATATCAAGGGCTTTTTTCATGGTCAACAAGTGCCATAAAAAGTGGATTTCTATATTCTACACATTGCTGTACGACATGTCTTAAAATGAAAATTTGTTTGATATACCTGAAGCTGAGGAAGACCTTGATGTGCACATGAATGAATTCCGTGTGTTTGAAGTCAAAATGGAAAGCCCCTTGATACGGTGGAATTACTGCTCTGATGATTTTAGCCAAAAATGAAGTGACCCCAAGAACACTTAGATTACTTGGCAGAATGTGGCATAAAGAGGCAAAACCCGATGAAAGGGAGCTATGAGTGTTGGTAAATATGGCAAAAAAATTGAGATCTGACTGATTGTAATAATTACAGAGGCATCACATTACGTCAGTGGTCATGAAAACATATAGTATTCTCATCCTAAAGAGACTAGAGAGAAAGACTGGTGAAAAGTTGAGATATGAACAAGCAGGATTTCAAAAAGGAAGTGGATATAAGCAATACTAATGGGAAACTTTTACTTTACAAAGTGCTAATGGCGGGACATTTGAATACATATTCCCCCTAAGGGAAATGAACTTCTAATGGAGTCTTGTGAACATCTTGAGGCAGAAAATGTTGTAAATTATATGTTTGGTAGGAGAAAGAAAAATCTATAGAAACTCCATAAGGAAATATGTCATTACTGAAGGCTACAAGTCCGAGGGCCAAATTTAGGTCACTAAATTTTAGAGAAACCCATTTCACCTAATTCCAATTGGACGAAACAAGACATTTCTAAATAAGTCAAAGCCCCTAGAGTCAGAGAGGTAGTTAACATGATGCTAATAGAGACGGTGGATAAAGAAACAACCATTTTACTAGTCCTTAATAAAAGGAAAAGAGATTCAACAGAAAGCTACTAA
Organism: Palaemon carinicauda; assembly: GCF_036898095.1. NCBI lineage: Eukaryota > Metazoa > Arthropoda > Malacostraca > Decapoda > Palaemonidae > Palaemon > Palaemon carinicauda. The sequence goes on along the minus strand of NC_090726.1, from coordinate 142,534,286 downwards.
AGAAAAATTAAAGGCTACAGAAGAAACAAGGGGAAAGAATAAGGTTTAATTGAAACACTGGATTTGGAAAACAGTAATCCACCGAAGCCCTAAAAAAAGGACAAGATAATAGAATGCTGAGGGAAAAGGATCTATAAGCAACGAAAGACCAGAAAAGGAAAAACATAATTTCAATGGGAGAGTTTGATGTAAAAGGAGATCAATGAACTAAAAGGATGATGGATTGAACGGGTTCAAAGGATTTTGCGCCATACGAATTGATGGTGCTGAAGAGGGAACAAGTTATTGCTGAAAACGTAGGTAGACTGTACTAATAGAACAATTTAGAAGGAGGAATAGCATGATAATGAAGGAGTTGTATGACAGGCTCAATACTACTAACGACTTAACTGGAAGGAATAGATACTACTAAAACCGGACAATAGTTTAAGCTTTAATGGTAAGAAACAATATACAAAGACCAAGGTACAAGGTGCCATAAGCTTATCAAACCAATGTATAAATGGAACATAATGACACTGAATGTAAAACAATGCAATGCTGATAGCTACTGTACAAATCCAAGAAGATACAGAAAGTCTAAGTGGAAAGAACATAATCATTATGGAGGTACTGAAATCAATTTGAGAACAAAAGTTTAGCAAGATACAAACAGAAGCACTGAAGAGAAGGAAAATTATATGTAACGAGAATAATTGGAGGAAGGACCACAACTGAAAATTGAATTTCAATGAAAACTAGCAGTGCTGGTTGTAGGGAACTTGATGGAAATGAAGAAACAAGATTGAAGAGCAAGAGATATTAAAGTGAAATCACAGACCAAAAAAATTAATAGGAAAGGAGAATGGATTATGTAAAAGTTGGAGTATTGCATACATAGTAGTAATGATCCGAGATCAAACAGGGTGCTTCATGGTATATCGCTCTTATGTAAAACCACACACATTTTAGGAGAATTAAGAATCTTTTAAAGGTGTGTGACGAGAGTGGAGGAGGCATTATCACGAAGACAGTTCCTGAACAACTTACTTTATTGAGAGAAAGCACAGGTATTTATAGGACCCCAGGGGATCATATAAGAATGACAATTACATGTGTATATTCAATGGTTGACATTGGCTTAAAAATAGACAATATAGTAATGGAATGATAAGAGTTGAAATCAAGTTGTTACTTAAATGTCTTTGTGATGTGGAGTTAGATGGTGGTTACAGTGTAGAAGAATATGTAGAGGCATACTTCTTTATTTGTATGTGAATTGCTTGCTGCACGTGTATTATATGACTTCCCGTGAGTGACCTGCCCTTGAGAATCATACTGTGGGCAGGTCACCTGGAGGTATGCACGTTTTATGTAAAGTACGATGGATGACAAGGAATAAGCCCGTTAGTGGTGACTTGCAAACATCGGTATGCATGAATACGTGTGTTACGATGAGTAAGCCTTTCAGTATGAGCTTCTTTGCTGGGGACTTGTAAGTCACATGGTAAGGGGTAAATTTCCCCACAACGTGACGTAAACGACTGAGATCACCAGAGAAGGTGGCAGACTGAAAAAAAATTCCACAAGGATGACCAATAGCTTCCCATATACCATTTCTATACATCAATGGTGTCCTTGGGAGTGGTCCTAAGTTCGAGGAGAACCAAGGATAGTTGTGGGAAACACTTGTAGTCGTTGCAGTAGGACATCAAAGTTATTTTGAGGATATGATGGAAATGTTCCACCATTCCATTGGCTCCAAGGTAGTAAGAGGTAGTCTGATGTAGAATGATGGAGAGATGATGCCTTAATAATGTCCAGCATTGAGAGTGGAACATCATACACCTGTCGGAAGTAATGTGCTTTGGGATGCTGAATCTTGCTATCCATCCTTAAAGTAAGGCTGCAGTCCATGAGGCAGATGTTGCATCTTGTGTGGGAATCATATCAGGCCACTGAGTGGAGCAATCACTGATTGTGAAAAGATAAGTGTCCATGTGACATGATTTAGGGGCCAATCCCGTCAACATGAATTGGGGGTAAATCAACACCGAGGTTGATGAAAAGTGCCCATATGTTGGTGCATTTTTTAAGTTTGAAATTAAATATAGACGCATACTCAATCCTCGGCATCTTTAGTAATGCCATGCCATATAAACTTCGACTTCAGTAGCTGTGCAATAAATTGGCATGTGGGGTGCGAGAGGTCATGAAAAAATTTAAACACCTCTTAGCACATGGAGGCAGGTATCTACAGACGTGGTCTATCAGTACTGACACCACAAAGGAAAAGTGGCAATGAGTCATTGAGGACAATGTCTTGACAACAGAGAGAAGGATGTCATGAGGTTTGGTACTCAGGGTCCTTCCATTAGACTTCTGCCTAGACCTAGTAATCCATTCCCAGGTAGACGGTAGCCAACATGTTTCTAGAAAGGACGTCCGCAACGAGATTCAGTTTACAAAGGATGTCTTGATTGGTACAGTTGTATTTGGAAATGGCAGGAATGTCACCATTGATGGCCGGATCAGGCATTGGGCTTTTGAGTGAAGGCATGCACAAGGGGCAAGTGGTTAGTGTGAATAAAGAGGAATGTACCCTCTAATAAGTGGCGTAAGTGATGAACAGCCAAATACACTGCCGAGAGGAGTAGCTGAATTCCGACTTAGAAAGTATTCTACTGATGAAGGCTAATGGGTGGCAGTGGGTGGGGCAACCCATTGTTCATTTGTCAGACTTTTGATTGAAAGTATGCACAACGGGCACGTGGTCAGTGCAAATAACGAGGGATATGCCCTCTAAGAAGTGACGTAAGTGAGAGACAGCCAAATACACTGCCAGAGAGAATAGCTGGATTCCACCTTGGAAAATTTTCTACTGAAAAAGGCCAATGGGTGGGGCAGGCTGGGCAATCAACTGTTTATTTGTTCGAGTGCCACCCCAACAGTGACGTCACTGGGATTAGTAGAGAGTAGGAGTGTTGTAGTTGGCTCAGGAAAGGCAAGTGCAGTAGCAGTTGATAGAGCTTTCTTTATGTTAAAGAAGTCTGTCTCCTGAATGGGGCGCCACTTCAGGTCTTTTGGCTTGCCCTTGAGGAAGTTGTAGAGAGGTACAAGGATAGTGGCAATGGCTGGCAAGAACCTGGTGATAATATTTCACCATACCCAAGAACTCCTGCATTGATTTGACAGCTGAGGGTGTGGGGAAATTCTGTAATGCTGATACCTTCTCATGGAGGGGTTGAATGCCCTCAAGAAGTGTTAACAGGGATGACCCAAGAATGCCACTTCCTTGGCACAAAAGATACACCTGTCAACATGATTACTTTGCAATTCTCCTGCAGGCAGTTGAGGACAATGTGGGGGTGACGTAAGTGATTTCTTTGGAGGGGGTTAATGTTAAACCCATCTACATAACATATGTGGAAGGGGATATCTCCTTATATGCCATCCATGAATCGTTGAAATGTGGCCTCTGCATTACGAAGGCTAAAGCAGGAGGGGGGGGTGGTATTGATGGTAGTCATGGAGATGTTATCTGGATTCAAGGGCAGCTGATAATTCTCCTTCAAAAGGTCGAGGGTGTAAATACTTTAGTACTATGAAAGTAGTAGGTGATGTTGGAAATGTAAGAGATGGGGTAATGGTCTGGTTCTGTCTGCATACTGAGAGGCCTACAATCCCATAAGGGCGTAGGTATCTATCCTTCTTCAGGATGATATGCAGGGGGCGGGGACAGCAACTAATGGGATTGAGGCCTTTAGAAAAGGTCCATTTCGGTGAATGTCCACTTAGCATCTGCCAAATAGCCTGGTGCTAAAGATCTGAATCTTGCAAAAATTGGCAGCCAGTCATCTTGAAATGGTGATACATAAAGCGATTGGTGGAAAACATCAGTGTATGGCGTAGTTCTGGGAGGAAGAGGTGGGAACCATGGGCGTATGTCGCAGTTCTAGGCAGAAAATGTCGACATATAAAGTGGAGGTGGGTGTGCTGATTTGGAGAGCGAAGACAGAGGGAGCAGGTAATAAAGGTGTGGATGAGTAAGAGCTGGCGTCGACATAAACCAGGAGGTGGAAATGGGTGAGGAAATGAGGAAATCTGCATTGATGAGTGGTAATGTAACATTGGCAATGATGGAATTCCATCAGTAATGAGTGTCCACAAACATCAGTATCAGTGTCTCATAACCGTGGGTGGGGATAACAAATATGTTGGTGGCCACCAGGCAGACATCAGCAATCTTGAAATGATGGGGTTGCACCCCTGAGAGGGAGCATGGCAGTAGGGAACGACAGACAACATTATCTACCAGAAAGAGCACATTATATTCTGAATCATGCAAAAAGAACAGATTAGTTAATGGGGAGGCCAATGCTTGTCTATTTACACGTCTTTTACCAGTGACATTCGATAGCACATTTCTTAGCAGAATCCCTAAAGCTGAAGTACTAGTAGCACAACTTAGGGCAAAGTGCGTCATCCAGTGGGTGTTGATGGCATTGATTGGGGAGTGGGGGTGGTGTGATATAGGTGGGGGTGGGTGAGGAGGTACATTGCTGCCTAGGCATGCCACAAGGTAGGAGTCACTGTCGTACAGCATCTATCTCGGATTCAGTTGCCGTTGTATGGTTGTCCCCTTTGTTAAGAGTGGAGTTGTTGATGAAGTTCTTCACGGTGGGAAAGTAATTGTCCATATGGGCGTCGACATTAGTTATCAGGTCCTTCAGGAGTAAGGTGTCAACATCAGAAAGCAAAGTTCACACAGATTCCAGCAGGCGTTGTACCCCAAGGGACCAAAGTAGCTTCACTTCACGAGAAGAACCGTCTGCAGCAGGCTGAAGGTGAGCAATTCTGATTGACCAGTGATGATTGGGTGAACTTGTGTAAAACACGAGTTTCTGTGTTGGTCATCAGTTAAATACTGATCATTTATCTGATGGCCATCAACACTTTTTGATCCCTGTATAGTTGTTGAGAAAGCTGAAATATCTTGACTACATGGGCAGCTGGTGACAGTTAATACTGCTTCAGGAGGTATGATTTAAAGGCACCATACTGAATTGGGGAATCCCTTTGCTTGTAAAGCCAGTCAGACTTCTCAGAAGGCGTCGTCAGGGATTGCAGGGAGGACATAGTAAACATTGCTGCTTGAGTGGGTCATGTCCTTGATTCAAAACTGACCCACGTTGTACTGAAATCAGGCAAACACACCTCTGCTGGCGAGGGGTGAGAGTGTTATTGTAGCAGAATGGATAGATGACGTATACAGCATAGGGCATATTTACTAATTTGTATGTTCGTTGTTTGCTGCATTACAGGTGTAAATTTTATTCTTACTGACAGAATTACGACAGAATATAAATTTTGGGAGAACATGAGAACTAGAATGAATGAGCAGGAAATCATTTCAAAGATAGTCATTTGTTAAATGACGTCATATTAGGAAGGTTCACATTTTATAGAATATGTTTTGGTTATGTCTTAACATTGCAACATGTTCCAGTTACAAAAAACTTTGTATTATACCAAGAAACTAATCTACATACATTAAGAGTACTTACCGAAAGAAATCTTGTTTAAAAATACTGAGAAATCAATAGGCTAATTCTATATTTATCATTAACAGAAGTAATACTTACAATTACTCTATAACTCGAAATTTTATGTTTATCATCAATAGAAGGCATACTTATAAATGTTCGAAAAATTTACCTTTAGTTTAGGAAAAAAGAAATTAAAAGCTCATGGTCGACAAGCTGGCTATGAAACAATGGCGCTCCTGTCATTGTATGAAGAAGAAAGGAACTTCCTGTTGTCTGTGCGCTTGTTTTGCTTGTCTCTTTAAATTATCTTGTAAGTAAAACTCTCTCCGTTTTGCTTTCTCCCATCTTTCTTGTTATATAAATATTACATTTTCATTACGACTCCCCAAAACTTCAAAAACACTTTCATACGCACAACTGGCGTAATTTGAATGGACATATGCAGAGCTAATCTAATATAAAACAGGGAAAGAAACAAACCCCATTTAAAACAAGATGAAGACATACCAAGTACTGTAAGCCTGGAGGAAATATAATGGAATTGAACTTCCCCTGAAGGAATAGCAGAAGAGTGCAAGGGGAAAAGAGGGATCTAGAGCGAGGGGTATGGGTGGGGAAAAAGTGGTTGGGTGAAGGGGGAGAATGAAAATATAAATCGAAGAGAAAGGGCAGTACAGCGGTCACAAGATTTTAGAGGTAAAACATTGGGAATAAAAAAAAATATTTTTTCATGATCTACTCTGAGGGTATTTGGACGCTAGGAATATTATATTTTATTCACAATTTATCAAATCTAATGTTTTCCAGTTTTTAGCGTAGAAATGATTGGATATTCTATTTTTTTTTTCTTTTAGTAAAACAACTATATCCTATTGCATCTAAAAAAATATAGGCAGCTAACTTTTCCTTCTTTTGGTATATTGGTTGATACATTCTTACAAAATAACTTCAGGAATATACACAAATCATAAAAAACAAAAAAGTATAGTTCTTTGTTTTTATATGAAATGGTGACTGCTGAATTTGAAAAATGAAATGTATATTAGACGAAAAATTTGTTTGAATAAAAGGAAAGTTATATGGTTCAAGCGAGCATAACACTCATTATACACACTTACTCACACAAACATATATATATATAACTTATATATATATATATATATATATATATATATATATATATATATATATATATATATTTATTTATTTATTTATATATCCCCTATATAATAAAGAGCAAGTTTCTGGTTTTATATATATATATATATATATATATATATATATATATATATATATATATATATATACTGTATATATATATTATATTATATTATATAGGTCACGCTCAGTTCTCCCCTTTTCCCGGGTTGGGGGAGTGAAATAGTCATACCCTGGTGAGGAGTGTACATATTTATCTAAATATTTAGCAGTCACTTTTGACGAGTCGTGTATGATAGTATATGCAAAAGTTGAAATAAGAGGGATGTTCATTAAAGATTCCCCCTGACCCCCTTCGGATTATTATATCTGACTGAAATTTCACCTGTGTATCGGTACATTAGTTTTGGCCTTTAGATCACGTGATAATTTGCAGCACTGAACTCGCATTGCTTCCTTTTTTACAGGTGTTAGGTTGAAGGTGTGACAATGGACCCAGTCGAGTACAGAGCAGTGATCAGGTTTCTATATTTGAAAGGTCGCACGCCGAAAACAGACCTTCGATGAAATGAAACTAAATTATAGAGATGCTGCCCCATCATATGAAGCTGTAAAACACTGGCATCGCCAGTTCAAGCCTAGTCGAACTGTCGAAAATGTACCCGTTCCTGGAGGCCCATATTCTGACATTGATGAAGAGGCCATCCATTAAATAGAGACTGCCATTTTGGAAAACCGTCGTATAACTGTTCATCAAGTTTGCCCAAATTGTGAAGATAAGTGAAGAGTATGTGGAAAAATCATTCAGGATCATTTACACATGCATAAGGTGATTCACGGTGGATTCTCACCCTCCTTACTCCTTTTAATAAGGAACGAGTGGGTTGCTCTAAGGCTCTTTTGGACATGTGTCTACAAACCCAGGAAGACTTTTTGATAGACATCACACAAGATGAAACAGGGGTCCATCACTATGATCCTGAGACTAAGGCACAGTCTATGCAGTGGAAGCACTTTGACTCACCACTCCCAAAAGAAGGCGAGAGTGCAGCCCTCTACAGGAAAGGTCATGCTTACTGTCTTTTGGGACCAGCACGGAGTAGTGATGACCGATTTCCTGGCCAAGGATACCACAATTACTGTGACTTACTATTCTTCACTACTGCGTAAATTGCAAGAATCCATCAAACTCAAAAGGCACGATATGCTGACCAGAGGAGCCCGACTCCTGCAAGACAATGTTCCAGACCAAAACTCGTATATCGCCCAGACAGAAGGGCGCTCTTGTGGCTATGAAATTCTTCCGCACTCCCCTTATTTTCCTGACCTGGCACCATCTGACTTTTACCTCTTTCCAAACCTGAAGTCATGTTAGAAGAGATCACGTTTTCCAGATGATGTGACACCGATTTCCAAGGTGGAGTCATGGTTTGGGGGTCAACCCACCAAGTTTTATAAACAATAGTCTCCAGAGTTGCATAAAACGATGGAAAATGCATAATCGAGGGTGGTGCCTATGTAGAGAGAGTCTAATAACTGATCCAAGTTTTGTCTGTCTATGTCTGTTGGAAATGGTTCAGGGGAAATCTTTAACAATCGCCCCTAATATATGTCTCATTGGAATGGTAATCAGACATTTGAGAAATAATTTATTTTGAAAAAGGATTCGTAGCATACAGTAAGGAAACTGTAAATTCCCTAGTATTAGAAACACAAAGATCAATTTGCTTTCAGCACCATAAATAATTTCATAATGTAAAGGCATTTATAAGCGTTGAGATGGTTTAATCTGGCATTTAAATTTCAATAGCTTGAAGTGTAAAAGAAATATTATATAGCATATCTATATAATATCACCTAGGTCTTATACCCTCTTCACAATGAGTAATGGTAATGATAATTAAGACAAAGAACAAAAAATTTACAATATATTTAATCAAAAAGCTAGGCTATGTAAATAGTCATTACCCAATTCATCAAAATACCAGCAAAATACAACAGAAATGTTTGGTTCTTTGTATTTCAGAGTTATGGTCATTAGGATAGAGTCGGGTGATTAAATTATTATTTAGATTCAGGAATGTAATCTTTTAAAATCCATCCGTATCTTTTCATCCGCAGAACAATATCCAGTAATGCAAATATAATGAAACGTTGAAATATGCAACAGCAATTCCGTCAAAATTAAGAAAAGTGAGGGTTCGCATTATAGATTCTGAAAAAGTTTGCGTATAATTTTCAATGCAAAGTTCATACAATATTCTCTCTCTCTTTATCCCTGAACCTAAATTTTCATAATATAAGGTTTTTCCTTCAGCGTCGTAGCGCTGAGAAAAACGTAGAAAAGGGGGTATAATTATGACTCTTGACAGTGTGCAGAAAAACTGAATTCTTCTTTTTTATTAAAAAAAAAAATGTACGTGACTGCTTGTACAAGTGGCATGTGAATACCATGACAAAGGCAAAGTAAATCTGAAGTTAGATTTTAAATTAAATTTGCTTTTTTAGGTCTGAATTTTACCGAGATGCCTTTTTATAATAAAGTAATCCTGGTTAAAAACTAAAGTAAGTAACAAATTATGACCGTTACCATGATTATCCTCTGTTTTCCAATCGACAATTATCAAATATCAAAACTATGACTAATAATATGAAAAGAAACAGCAGTAAAAGGATCAAGATTAACAGTAATACCAATAATATTGCTAATATTAGTAGCGGTTGTAGTATTGTTGGTGGTATACATCAGATTAGTGTTACTCTCTGTATTAGGTATTTCAGTACTTTTTTCCTATTCCACTTTTGATGTTTTGAAATGGTAACCTTTTCATATTTTAATATTCTTTCACCTGCACACCTATACCTCAGACCTTTTGATATTGGAAACAGCTTGAACCAGCAGAGGATACGTTTTTTTAAATACTAACATTTCATTTTCCTCTTCTCCTCTTTTTACGCCTCCATAGTTCTTTCAGTTATAGTTAATCTTCTTCCAGAATAACATATTTTACTATTCATAATAGAGCTTTAATTGTTTCTTCATATCACTAAACAAAATTACACAAACACGAAAACATACGTCTGTACAAACAAATATATATGTATATATAACCAGTATGTACACACACACACACACACACACATATATATATATATATATATATATATATATATATGTGTGTGTGTGTGTGTGTGTGTGTGTGTGTGCGCGCGCACGCACACACGGGTATGTGTTAAACTCACAACACCTGCTGTTCAAAAGCTGAAAATCGCTATTAAGCATATTTTCAAGATATCATCAGCAATACTTTTATTTTTAAATATAAATGAATCAAAATGGCCATGATTATTAATACCCCATAATACGCACGCACACACACACACACACACACACACACACACACATATATATATATATATATATATATATATATATATTTATATATATATATATGTGTGTATAAATACTGTATATTGATACTTAGACCTATTGCAATATCGGATGTTGATGAATACCTGATATATAAATTTATACATTTTCGACATTTTGCATGCAACTGACAAGGTTAATCACTTGACGTTTACTCGTTCATAATGTGCATTGCAAATTAATATCTCTCATCAATATATATATATGTATATATATATATATATATATATATATATATATATATATATATGTATATATTATACATATACATATATAACTCTTATCAACGCATGAAATGAAAGGCAAAAATAAATGATTTTCAAAAAAACAATGAAATTATTTTAGAGTAATACAAATCATGTAAATATAGAGGAAAACAATAGAGAGGGAAGAAAAGAATAATATACACACACACACACACATATATATATATATATATATATATATATATATATATATATATATATATATAAATATATATACAAATATATATATATATATATATATATATATATATATATATACATATAATACACAATTATTTTAAATTTATTTTCCTCTTTTTATCACCAAAAATAATGACGTATAGCAGAGGGACTTCCAAGCTGGCAATAGCAAAAATCGACCATTGATGCTGTATGCAGATGAATCAAATCTACACAACACGTACCTCTAGTCAAATGCAAATGATCAACGGAATCCTTTAAATATAGTATCCCAATAAAAATTTCCAGGCACCCAGCTTTCCAACAAAGAATTTCATCCAGAATAACTGGCGTACTTGGCCTTCCTTGTAATGTAAAACCAATGTACAGCATATCATAAAAACATTTAACAACTGGGAATTGAAGAAACCCCACTCAATATATCAGGTTTGGGGAAAAGCGTCAAATTGATATTTTAAAATCTAAAGGCCCTAACGATGTAACCAAGATTAGGTCAAATACAAATTTAATGCTAAATATAATGCCAACCCAATTCATAGATATAAACATTGTTGGGTCGGCCACTGTGACGGATAGTGAGGGAGATAGATATCTGTTCTATACACGACTGCTTTGCATTTGTAAATAACTAATAATAAAACACAATAAAAAACATTAGCAACAGTATAATAACGCATACAATAAGATCAACAATAAGAACAACAACAAAAACAGTAATAATAATAACAATAATATGTTACGTTTCCTTCTCTTTCAAATGAAAAATCGTAACGCATTAAGCCTGACAGCTTGATTAAAAAGAGTTCTGACTTAAAGAATTCGCTTCTAAAAGAATTATATTTTTCCTTTCCTTCCCATTATTCATTTTTCTCCTCGGAATGAAACGAAAACACCCAACTGACGTATGAATGTTAATGCACTCTCCTTTTCACTACCGGCCGACTATTAACCAAGAACAAAAATGGCACTAATAAGGTGCAAGGTATATGAGAAAAACGTATTCTTATTCATATCTCCATAAAAATTAAATGAAGTATTCATAAACCTGCAACCAATAACAGTTTATCAACGTTGAATTTGCCAATGTCCTTACTTATCTACAATTTTGAATACCGATTAGCTTCTCAAAGAAGAGTTTGTAACATAAGAATAATGAAAATATAAATGTCCTTTTTTGAAAGCAGAAATAAATAATTTATTTTGAATTGTAAATAGAACTGAAGACCTCCACATGCCTAGGTAGATTACAAATTTTACATTTGTCCCTTACATGAATTTCATATATAGCACTAACTGTCCTTTTTTAAATAAACGACGATACTATCAGTATCTTTTATTAATTTTCACGGTGATTTCCCACACATTAATGTTATTGAGTTATAATGTGTTTATAGTTTTCTCCCTTACACTAATCCATATGTGAAGGGCTTTGTTATCGTGTGGAAATTCCCTTATTAACATTTGATTTCGATATCATCGTAGGATACATGTTATATTACAAATTGGCAGAGAAAGCGAATGGGAGACAATAAGTAATACAAAACATTCGAGATGAGGGAATAATAGAAGGCAAACTTTACCTTGAAATGAAACTCACTTACGCCTATTCTATACAATTTAAAGTTACCATTTGAACAATTTGTGATTGTTCTTGTTAGTCAATAAATCCCCACAACTTTCAAGAAAATAATTTAAGTTGACAAAGATGTGCATATATATATATATATATATATATATATATATATATATATATATATATATATATATATATATATTGACGCAAATGGCTTCGGCCAGATTTCGCCATTCATCTCTATCTTGAGCTTTTAATTCAATATTTCTCCTCCATTCACCATCTACTTCACGTTTCGTAGTCCTCAGCCATGAAGGCCTGGGTCTTCCAACTCTTCTAGTATCTTGTGGAACCCAGCTGAACGTTTGGTAAACTAATCTTTCTTGAGGAGTACGAAGAGCAACCCCAAACCATCTCTATCTACCCCTCATTATGATCTGATCGATATATGGCACTTGAGTAATCTCTCTTATAGTTACATATGTAATCCTGTCCAGCCATTTAACTCCCAATATCCTTTTGAAGACTTTGTTCTCAAATCTACTAAATCTATTGGAGATTGTTTCATTGCCATACTATGACTCATGTCCAGAGAGTAACACCGATCTCACTAAACTGATGATTTTTAAATGTAATTTCATGCGATTTGATTTCCAAACTTTACTTAACCTAGCTATTGTCTAATTTTCTTTATTTTTAATTTTCACTAAACTCTAATTCTAAAGACCCTGTATTGGAGACCACAGTTCCTAAACATTTTAATGTTTCTACCTCATTAATTCTATCTCCTTCCAATGACATTTCATCTTACATTGCATGTTCCGTTCTCATCATCTGTCTTCTTCTCTTTCTCTTGAGCCAAAACCTCGTGAGACATTTCATGCATTCTGGTATGCAAGTATTGCATGCATATATATATATATATATATATATATATATATATATATTTATATATATATATATATATGTGTGTGTATATATATATATATATATATATATATATATATATATATATATATATATTTGCTCTCAAGAAATTACTTTTCTCAAGATACATCCGCAACACCTTTCACATTGCATTTCTTTAAGTATGTGTATGTCATAAAAAGCTTTTATTTTCATTATCCAGCTTCTCGCAAAATTACTTCCTACCACAAGAATGTCTATTTCTCTATCTGTTTTTCTGTCATCTACTATAATTCCTCCTCATTTAACATATTGCCATGTACATTCCCAAGTACACACAGTATTCTTTATAAATTTTGACCTTTATGCTAATACAAACAAACAATCATTTCTTGCAACAATCTTTTAGTCATTCCCTCATTACATTCAGATATGGTTTATACACCCATACTTGCATTTAATCACAAATTTCCAACTTACAGCAACAACTCACCTGCAATCGCATCAATGCCTGACACTTCCATACTTCACCCTCTTATCAGTTCTTCTAATATTCTCAACTATCACAACCATAAACACTTTTCGATTACATTATCTTTTTTCATTCTTGCAACATTCACATTCGCTTATCGATATCCTTCATAATCAGCACTATCTTCAGACATTGTCTCTCTTATTATTTTTTATCTAAAAAATAATTTCTCACTACCCTCTCTATCTGAATTTACTCCCCTAAAGTTCCACTTGCGTTTCTCCATAAAGTACCTGGTAATTTCAATAACTGAATTTCTAATATATTCTACTTGTTTACCTCACAATTTCACCGACTATCTCTTCATAATATTGTGTTCCACTTTATAATCATCTATTTTATAATATAAATACAATTCTACCAATCTCCTCTTAGTTTCATCATCTCACCAACTGATATTGCTTCTGTACCCTGGCTCTTGAAACTTCAGTGGCTCTATCTTATAACCAATATTCCTCCTCTACTTCTTATATATCATTTCCATTTCATTTTTTACCCTTCTCATCTTAATTAAATTTATTTCGTCATATCATCTCCCCATTCCTTTCCAATTAACCTCTTAAAACTTTTTATTTACGAATCAAACAAAGGTCAGGGAGAACTTCGGTCGGTTAAGAAGAAAGGCTCCTCAACATCTAGATCTTTAACTATATAAAACTCGTTTAAAATTCTTAAATGCTAATCTTCTTTTGAGAAACCCATTCGGTCTGTTTCTTCTTCAATAGCACAAAAATTGGCTTATTGAGAAAGTCTTTTACGATTTTCGGTAATCAGCATTTCCTTGGGATATGATTTAAATGAATTCTTTCTGCCCTGTTTCGACTATTGATCGCCTGTCTGGTCTTCAGTTGCTGACGCTCCTTGGAATTTGTTGGATAAAAACTATCAGGCCTTTAAATTTTTCATTCATGATCAAGATATTGATCTAGGGCATCGTCGTTCATTTAGTTCTTTATGCATGTTATAGAAGACTTTTCCTAATTCAGAACATCCATTAAACTAAGATCTAGGTACTAGGTATGCAGTTAAATCTAATTGTCATTCCTTCTCCATCATAAGGTACGACAATAAACGGTATTCTGTAAGTTTTATTCCAGCTGTGACCAGATTGTTGAATGATCTTCCTAATCAGGCAGTTGAATCAATGGAATTGCATGTGTTCAAAATATTTGTAAAAGCTTTTCTGTTGAGCAGGTTGACGTAAGTCTCCTTTTATACTTTATGTATGACTGACCTATTTTAAAGTTCTTAGTGACCCAAAATATTTCATATTATCTATTCATTGCCTATATACTGTGTATATGTTATTTCTTTACTTGTTCTACGCTACTTTACCTGCAGGAGCCTTTGGGCTTGTAGCATACTGCTTTTCCAACTAGGGTTGTAGCTTGATTGCTGCTGCTACTTCTAATAATAATAAGAGTAACAACAAAAATAATAATAATAATAATAATAATAATAATAATAATAATAATAATAATAATAATAATAATAAAATCGCTTCCTTTCTTTGTTGGGATGGTGTTTCAAGTCCAATAACCTTATCAAACTTTCAGCATTCATTCTATGATAGTTTAATAAATCATATATAAAATGGGAAACCATATTAATCCTTAAGTGCACCTTTCTTGTCTTGAAAAATTATGTAACTATATTTTAAAAAAAATTCCTAATTCCTTTTCCAATAATCAGGTCTAAGTATAAAGACAAACAAAAGGCCTCAAGAAAATTCTGGCAAACCAGAAAACGTTTTTTGACTAGCATGAGGTAAAAATTATCTCAAATTATTTTGTCTATGGGACGTTGATGGAGGCGAATATGTTTCAGCTCTTAAAGACGTGTCAAAATGATGTCAAAATAACACGAAATAATAGAAAGTTTTACTTAATTCAATTCTAAATTACTGTTTTTGTGCAGTGCTGGATTCCGGCCATTATTTCGGAGAAGCTCATTTGCATAAAATAACACTGAATACTTCCCAAACCTTTTGAATCTCAAATTCTACCTTGAGAAATATCTACCAGACAATTAAACGACAAAAATAGTTTTATAATTTTCTGTTTCAAGGTGATTACATTAATGACAATATTCCTAACCAATACAATAATGACTTCGATTATTTTATGAGTGATAAAAGTAAAAAAAAAATTATTCTGAATTAAATGACAGGATTACTATACATCAGTAGATATCCCCGTTATATGTGTTCACCAGAAAAATTATAGATGATAATTGTAAAATTATTTGGCAAACTTAAGAAATCATATCTCTCCCTAACTCTTAATCGGACACTGATCATGTCTTTTGTTCTGAATCCTGCATCCTTTTTCTCCTGCCTTACATTTTCATACATAAAGCAGATAAGCCTACAAAGTTCATCTCTTTTGTAGGCATGAAAATGTAAACTTTATCCAGGGTAAAGATGATTAATATGGCAGATTTCAAACTTCCCTAAAGCATTCCCAGCCAATAAAACAGTTTTAACGACCATAA
>NC_090726.1:142513220-142515720 GCF_036898095.1 Palaemon carinicauda | reverse complement strand
TATTGTCAACAGAGGAATTCCAACACTTTAACGAAGAGGAGGAGGATGGAAGGAAATATGCCCTGGCTCTGTGATGATGGAAATGATGGCAAAATGGGCAGAGTTTGTGATTCCTGGTATGATATAACCAAGGGCTTTTTTTAAAGTTTTTCCATCAAGATGTGAATAAATAATTAAAAAAAAACATATGAAACAAGAGTTGAGAAGATTTGTAAAGATTACATCCTAATGAGGACATCCTTCCAAACTTTGTTCAGTTATTTGTGTTAACAGATCAAACACTTACACATAGCCATTTTTGAAAACAGTTAAAGAAACAAATTGGTTTTATTACAATTTCCCTTTTATGGTAATTTAAAATCAAATTAATCTAAGTAGACTACATCTACCACTTAATACCGGAACAAAGATGGCCAAGTTATCACCATTGGATTGCTCATAAACATGGACATTTAGCATCTGTTTATATGATGGTGTTGAGTGTGGATAAGCGTTTTCCCCTTATTGATGTACATGTAGAGGACGATAAAAAATATTCCGAAATTCATTAAACTTCAAGATATTTTATTCAAATTGTCTGAACCCCAAATGACAACGTAAAATTAGACATTAATTATGTTATGATCACTTACATAAATGGGACACTTTCCCACTCCACATCAAAGAAATATGTCTATATGGAACTAGATTAGATCAACAATGAATATCGAAACTGTAAGTCTGACCAGCGTTTCTGAGATGAAAGGAAGGCATCAAATTCTCAGGAAGTTGTTAATGGCAAGAGAGAGCATTTATTATACATCACAAGATGGAAAACTACTCCCCCCTCAGCTAAAAGACAACAGAAATATTATGAATAATCTTTGTTTAATCATTCCGTAGAGCCTTTATTAAAGTGTGGCTCTTAGAATGTCTAACGGCCTAATTCAATGTTATCCTTAGTGGTAATAATCAGTAGCTACCATAAATATTTAGATAGCCTCAAGTGATATGATAAGGCGGATCCCCCTATTACAGCTACCTTGTTCACAACAACTCTCGAAAAGTTTATAGTATACATAGATATAAAGGGATCCACCTTTCAGTCTAAATAAATACAAATCAAAGAGTACCTGGGAACAAAATCTTTCCCAACGAATTACATCTCGACAGCGTTTTGAAATCGTTTAACCCGAATTCACCCTCAACATAACGACACCCTCTACCTATTGCCTGTATCTTACAAGTGTGAGGACAATATACAGAGTCTGGATATAGAGAAAAAAGCAGCCAACTAACTCACGGCTGGAGTAGATCCTTATAATGGTGCTTTTAAAAATATAGTGCAGTGGTAACGTGTTCGCCTAGCATTCGCATGGCACCAGACCGTGAATTTAAGCTGTTCACTGGAGAATATCTGTTCTAATGAAACTAAAACTAAAACCACACACCTTTGAAGAATAAGTACAATGATGGATCATAATTCCACTTTACTGAACCTTTATTCATTAATACTTTTTCTTTGCCATATCCTAGCGAGAGAGAGAGAGAGAGAGAGAGAGAGAGAGAGAGAGAGAGAGAGAGAGAGATTCTAACTAATCACATATGAGATCTAACTAATTACATATGAGATCAAGCGCTTCTCGTCCAAAAAAAAAATCGTAGTTTTATCTTGTTGGTAATTATCCCGTAATCCCTTTCCTCGCTCGCTTTCCCCGTTTATCTCAGTTCATCAAAAGCATAATGACTTTCCTCATGCTTATATTCACTTTGTCTTCCAATCTAACCTCTGATCCTCTTAGCACTTCATGATGATGGTGCACTGAATCCTTGTTCTGAGCGTCATAATTTAATTAAATAAATTTTCCCCCCTTTTTCCTATTTTATGCTACTTCCCTTTCTATATTTTCTTTTTATAATTTGTACTTAGTAAAGCGGAGACTTTCTAAATAAAACCCATTTGTTTATGTTTTACACGGCAAAATCCTTCTCCATATGTTTCCCAAATATATGTCTATGTTTCTTCTTCATAGTCTCTTATCGTAGTAATATCACTGTATAAACTACTACCAATCTTACAAGCGCACTGCTTTGAATTTAAATAATTTCCATGGCAAACAATGAGGCAGAAGTTCGGCTGTAAACATTAATGGTAATTTTAAGAACTTCATAAAAATTGAACAAGTACAAAAGCTGAGAAAAATAGGATGACTATGAGAATATATTGAGGTTGTAGAATAAATAAACATCAATCAACACGTATTAGAGAATTGGGAACAAAAGATTATTTTATGACGGATGCACTTTGAATTTTTACTCCATATATAAATTATATATATACATATATGTACATATACACACTCGTGCTTGTATACCTATTATATACCGTATACATACAAGCACACATACATACACGCACACACACCTACACACACACACACACACACACACACACACATATATATATATATATATATATATATATATATATATATATATATATATATATATATATATAAGT
>NC_090726.1:142505720-142508220 GCF_036898095.1 Palaemon carinicauda | reverse complement strand
TAGATTTCGCCAGTCGTATTTATCTTGAGATTTCAAATCAATACTTCTCCATTCATCATTTCCTGCTTCACACTTCATAGTCCTTAGTCAAGTAAGACTGGTCTTCCAACTTTTCTCGTACGGGGTGGAGCCCAGTTAAATTTTTGGTCAACTAATATCTCTTGACAAGTGCAAAGAGCATGCCTAAACCATCTCCATCAATCCCTCACTATGATCTCATCCACTTATGTCACCTGAGTAATATCTCTCTAGTTTCATTTCTAATCCTGTCCTGCCATTTAACTCCCAATATTCTTCTGAAGCCTTTGTTCTCAAATCTACAAAATCTGTTGGAGATTGCTTCATTGTCATACCATGACTCATGTCTATGCAGTGCACAGACATCACTAAACTGATATATAGCCTGATTTCTATATGTAATTTCGCGCGTTTTTATTTCCAAATTTTACTTAACCTAGCCATTGTCTGATTTGCTTTTTTTGTCAATCTTCCATTAAACTCCAATTCTAAAGACCCTGTATTAGAGATTATAGTTCCTAAATGTTTAAAATTTAAAGATCCTACTTCATTAATCCTTTCTCCTTCTAATGATATTTCATCTTCCATTGCATATTCTGTTCTCATCTTCCTTGTCTTTCTTCAATTATATTGAGCCCAACCTCTTGTAATATTTCATGCATTGTGGTAAGCAAGCATTGCAAATCCTGTGGTGTTCTGCTAACAAGGAAATCATTATCAACATACTCTAGGTCAGCTAATTTCCTATGATCAATCCACCCCAATCCTTTTCCACCATCTCCTACTGTTTTACGCATTACATAACCCATGAGGAGGATAAACAAAATAGGTTATAACAAATTCCCTTACACTATCTACACCCTACCCTTGGAACTCTGAGACAACATGTCATGAAAGTCCATATCTTAGCCAGTGAGTGGGAAAAGGTCTGCACTGCTCTGCATCATCCTCAGTTGGATCCCCTGCAGAAAGGGTACCACAAGTAGTCTAATGGCGAACTGAAATCAACCCTGACAGATGCCCTTCCAGCTCCACATGCCATCATTGAGATGGTTAGATGCCATTGCAAAACAGACTTCTTCTGCCATAAATTCTTGTAAAAAAAAAAAACAAGTTATCCTGCACCGAGCTTAGCCAGTGCAACAGTGAGTGTCCGAGTGATGAGGACACAGAGAATATTGTGAAACTAATGATGACGATGATGGTGATGCTATGCAAAGAGTCCTTGTTGCAGAGATTGATTCACTTTTGTCATGTGGAGTAAGTTGGTTCCTAATAGACATTAACTTGGTACAACGTTCATGACTGATCACTGCAAAACATTCAATAAAACGAAATACTCCAGTCAAAAACGTTTGTGGCTGAATATATCTTATGTATTTTGATACTGATGGATTTCTGAGCCCTGAAAATGAAATATGGACCAAAATTTCTCTTTACAACAGCCATTGCCCATATAAGTATCAAGGCAACCGGAAATATTGTTTCTCTGGTTGTTAATACAATAAAATTTCCAAAAATTTATAGTATTGATAATTTTCAAAAACATTTGGTGAAATTACTTGGGAAAACTTGACTACTAGTTTCAGCATTGTATCATCTGAAACATTAGCCAATTCTAGACGCATTTATAGAATTGCATTGCAACTGTGATCCTACATCTAATTTTTTCTTGACATTTCATATCAAACCATTCATAAAGCTTTTAAACTAGCTATGGATAAAATTCACCTTGACCTCTGACCTACATTTACACTAAACTGGTCATAACCCTCACTATATGCTCTTACGTACTCTTCATTTACTTCATAAAAACTTTAAGCAAACAAAATTTTATTTCTATACAATAATTCCTCACCAAACAGCTTTTCCAAAAGTCAAAATTTCCTTAATAAACGCTGATAAACCCTTTAAAAAAAATCAACAAAATCTAAAGGGATCAAAATTGCGATTTGCGAATTCATATCATACCAACCCTCCAGAAGTGCATGATACAAGTGAAAAAAAAAAATCGCTTTCAGGCATAATGTTCTGTCATGTTTAATAGCCCGTGAAGGGTCCAAATCTTATTGCCTCATTAGTTGCCTCTCTCTCTCTCTCTAACTCTGTCCCCTGAAAGAAAAAAAAAACCTATTTCTGTATATAAGCAGGGGTTTGGGTGCCCTCGTCCTTCCCTTGTGTCATCTGCCGAGTAACGCACCAAATATTTTGCTATATAATGTTATGGCATCATAGCGGTACTTTTACCTCTCTCCATGATTCTTGTTGGGTACCAAAATTCGTTTCCATAGGTTTTTAAACATGGAAATTATCACGGGAATACTTAAACGGCCGTGAGAGGAAAAGCAGAGTAAGAAATTAAATCTACCAAAACAACAATAGGAAAATTAGCTTGTTAATTAACCAACTCAAACTTTCATATATTGCTATTCAAAATCTCAAAGAAATTACAGCAAACACACACACACACACACACACACAC
>NC_090726.1:142465720-142500720 GCF_036898095.1 Palaemon carinicauda | reverse complement strand
ATGATTTTTGATGAATTTAAATTAGGTAAAGAAATTATGATTTTTGATGAATCTACTACGATGTATGAAAATTCATGCGTTGTATTTTTATCAAGGTCCGTGTAAAACTTAATGCGATGTAGGAAATCTAGAAGGGTCCAGACGAAAAGATTAAGAATACATGGAAGTTGGAGAGGAAGTTACGTCACCAAAAAGAGCTGCGATCCACAGTTTATGCTACATATATATAAGTAGGGGTTTCATTGTGCAAGCGTTTTTATCGAGTGAATAGGACTGATTTACTAACATGCTAGGATATTATTTAAACAAAGTTATTTTAATACAAAGATCCTTGAAAGCCTTTCGGGGCCGAGGTTTTGTGAAGTACCACATGGCACAGCCCTCACTGTATACAAGAGGGAGTATATAAAAGTTAGGTTTGCATAACAGATGACAACAGTCCTCTGAAAAGCGGATAAAAGTTAAATTTCCCTTCTCTTTGACATCTCTGATTTTTATAGAATTAATATTTTTGGGGGGTTTGGAATTGATTTAATGATATAGTGTTAACTAGCGGAACCCGTGAAAATTACACGAAATTATATTTTCAATACTAATTATCTTGTTCCTAACTTATACATGATTGAATAAAATGTGATAAGATTTGACTTGTATATTTATTTTAAAAAACTAGCAATACATGAAACAATTTACAAAACTTCTTTATATATAATATTTCAAGTGAAGGTAGTTCCTCTTCTCTGGCCATGAGCAGAATTATTGTGAGGACAAATTTTCACTCTTGTACTGTTCACAGACCTTGCTCTTGAGAAGGCTACATAAAGTTGTCCATGAGTAAAGCAAGGTTGTGGTAGGTAGATCCCAACCTTATCGGAAGTCTGATCTTGAGCTTTATTAATGGTCATTGAATATGATAGGCGGACGGGAAATTGAGTAATGTCTAGGAAGATTTGAAGCAAAGGGTGATCAGAATTATCAGAAATCTTTCACAATTTGAACGGATTAGTCGTTAAACGAAAAGGTTCGAGATTAATTTTATAATCCAGGTTATGGAAATAGATAGAACTCAATTTTTTGTCTAATATTTAAAAAAAAAAAGAGTCAGGTGGTAAAGACAAAATTGGGATAACTATATAAGATGTGCTTTGGTTAAGTAATCAAAGTCTAATGTGAATTTGTAAGAGTATACCATGAAATTATTTCCGTTTTCTTTAAAGAGTGACACACGAGTATACCATGAAATTATTTCCGTTTTCTTTAAAGCGTGACACGCTATCGTATCAATATATAGATAACGGTCTAAATCTAGCACAATTTTATGGTTGAATTGGTTCAATGAAATGAAGTGTTAAGAACTCTGTTAAGAATCAATGTATGATCACAGTGCAGACACTTGGTCAAACTACTTGCTGTTAACAAAATGAAGTATTATTATTATTAATACCATTATCATTATTATCATTATTATTATTATTACTATTATTATTATTATTACTAATATTATTATTATCATTATTATTATTATTATTACAAAAACCAGGATGCTATATGTCCAAGGGCTCGAACAGGGATAATAGCTCACTGGGGAAAGGAAATAAAGAAATAAATAAACTACATGAGGAATAATGAACAACTAAAATAAAATATTTTAAGAATGGTAACAACATTAAAATAGATAACAACATTAAAATAGATTTCTTATAAAAACTATAAACACTTCGAGAAAAAAAAAAACAAGAGGAAGAGAGATAAGACAGAATAGGGTGCCCGAGTGTGACCCCAAGTAAGAAACTCTAACCCAAGACAGCAGAAGACCATGGTAAAGAGGCTATGGCCCTACCCAAAACTATAGGGCAGTGGTTTGAATTTGAAGTGTCCTTCTCCTAGAAGAGTTGCTTACCATAGCAAAAGAATCTCTTCTATCCTTGCCAAGAGGAAAGTAGCCACTGAACTATTACATTGCAGTACTTTAAGCCTTAGGTGAAGAAACAAATAAGAATTGTTTGGTAATTTTAGTGTTATCAGGAGTATGAGGACAGAGGAGAATGTGGTAAAAAAAGACCCGACTATTCAGTGTATGCGCAGGCAACGGAAAATGAGTCGTAACCAGAGAGAGAACGAAAGAGATATCCAATGTAGTACTGTCTGGTCAGTCAAAGGATCCATTAACTCTCTAGCAGTAGTATCTCAATGGGTGACTGGTGCCTTAGCCAACCTACTACCAACTAAATTATTTGATGAAAACCTACTGTATAATTTGGACCTGTGCTCTGCTCACAGCTTCACATATGCGTCTTTTGATTTTATTAAATAAAAACTGTCCTTTTTTTATTTATCACGATTTAGCAAAGGTGAGTGTGGATTGAGATGTAAATTATGTAATCACGTAATCTGTTCAGTGAAACTAATGGTTGTTACTGCTTTATATGCACTAATGGATAAATTTGTAAGAATTGTATATTCTACTGAAATTTGTAATAAAACTATAATTTTGTAAGCGATCCTATATAATATTAATAATTCGTCTTTTTTTTTTTTTTATAACCCTGTTACCACCTTGAGTCTGGTCACTATTACTCTTGAAACTATTTAAGCCGTAGACCTAAAATACCTCTAAGTTAGAGCATTTCAGATATTTAATTTTCATGATTACTTTCTAAACTTGTAAAACAAAAACTTGACAAATTTGGCACCCAAACATTTAACTGAAGTTTACGGTGTTATATGAGATTGGTCGAGCCTAAGGTTATGATGGGAATGAGCTAAGAGACTATAAAATAAACAGAAGAAAGAGACAGAGGAAAAAGAAAGCGGGAGGAAAAAGAAAATATAATTATCATTTTCAGTAGAAGCTAAGCTACAACCCTAGTTGGAAAAGCAGGACGCCATACGCTCAAGGGCTCCAAAAGGGGAAAATAGCCCAGTGATTAATAAAAATAAGGATATTAATAAACTATAGGAGAAGTAATGAGCATCTAAAACGAAACATTTCAAGAACAGAATAACATTAAAATATATCTATCATATATAAACTATACAAAGAGACTTATGTCAGCCTGTTCAACATAAAAACATCTGCAAATATGAACTTTTGAAATTTTACCGAATCAACTTCGCGTTTAGGAACATCATTCCATAACATGGTCACAACTGGAATAAAACTTCTAGCGTACTGTGTAATATTGAGCCTTCAGATGGAGAAGTCATATCAGAATTAACTGCCTACCTGGTATTACAAACAAGATGGTCCTCCCGTTGAAAATAGACAGAGAAGAAAGAAAAAGAAAGAGAGAAGCCAGAGAAATCACAAACATTAAAATACGAGGGAGAGAGGAAAACAGACAGGGAAATTAAGGCCAGAAATGAACGAGCAGCAGAACGTGACTTCAATGGTTACAGTTGGAGTTGGAATTGGAAAAAGACACTGAAGTCTGGAAAGCCATTATCTGTATACGTCTAGCTAAGCTTCCAGTTTTAATGATAAGGGTGACAACATGGATTCCTATCTACAGCGATTTACAGTTTATGCAACAGCTGCCGAATAGATAGACGTGTTTAGCTGGTACTTCAGGGAGAATTACTCCGTATTTTTCAACTGACACCAGATAAAGAAGCAGATTTTAATTCTTTTATAAATATTTTGTTAAAAGAATTTGAAAGCACAGCAGAAAGATTTGAAGTAAGTTTTGAAGCTGTAAACTTCACAAAGGTGAAACTGCTCAATAACTTGCAGCCAATATGAAGAATTTGTTTGAACGCTGATTAGAAATGGACGAATGTGAGCTACAGTAGCCTAAGTGATTTAAAAGATTAATTGCTCCATGAACAATTCTATACAGCAAGTGACCATCAACTATGGGTGTTCTTGAAAGAGAAAAAAAATGAAATCTTTAGCTGAAGTTGTTGAATATGCAGGCTTGTATATTGAGGTCTATGGTATTACATTCAATAAAATTTACGTTAACAATGTAATAAAAGAAGTTCAAGTGAGTGATCCTGTTAAAATCCTGTACCAGTTCAAGGTAAGAATTTTGAGACCTGAGTGTAAACCTGCTGGTCTGATGTTTCCTATGTACGGCCACAGAGCAACTGACTGCTATTCCCAAGGAAATGCTGCTAGAATAACGAAGCCTCCAGGAAGAGCTGCTACTGCTGTTACCTAGGAAGTAATGAAATCGAAGACTGAAATGGCTGCTTGCAATGTCGAAGTTAATCCAGCAGATTTGATAAATGATAAGGGATGGATTGTGAAAAATGTTAATTAATTCTAAGAAGTATGTAAGTACTTGGTAGCACATTTTCTGCAAATGACAGTACACTCAAATCAGCAATGGGGTGGTAGCTCGTCAAGTGCTAACCTTGAGGGATAACGAATGTAGAACTATGCTGGTGAAGAAATTTACCGGTAATACAATGAGTATTGTAGTGGCAAACACAATGGTATATTGTTATTCAGAAGCTGAGATTGAGATCAAATCCATCTTTTACAGGTCAAGTAATAGCTTCATGTCTAGATCCTCCACTGCTTGACCTTATCACTAGGGATAGCCATAGTTCTTCCGATGGTTTAAAACCAGAATACAAAATGTGTCCTGCAGTACCTCGTAGGCAAGCTAAGGATAAAAAGATGTTGCCAACACACAAAAGTAACTGAACTCAACCAATACGAAAAGATAAAAATATCAGTGACCTTCAGAAAGAACATGAATCACTAAACAATGTAGGGAAGTGCGTTTACCCATAAGAAGCCCAAAGAAGTCTCCCAATTCTTTGTAAACAGTAGGAAGCTCTAGGTAAGATAACTAGTGGGTGGTAGTCAAAAGGATCAGCTGATTGCATCTTAGGTGTATCGTGAAGCTGTGGTGGATTTAGCCTACACAGGTATAGTGGGAAGACATCTTGGAATAGGTAAAACCCGAGAACCCACCTTGAATAGTTTCATCGATCTGGTGTATCAAAAGAGGTTACCAGGTATTGTAAGTTCTGTGACATTTGCTGACGATCTGTGGATAAGGGAGGGATCCTCAAGTGCCACTGGGAGAGAAACTAATAGATAAGCCATCTAGTTGTGTAGCTGTGGATCTTACTGGCACAATTGAGCCTAGCTCATAAAATGGATCCCAACACATCTTAACAGACGTGGATTATGCCACTAGGTACCCTGATGTATAGGCTTTGTTTACAATTGATACTACCAGTGTTGATGAAGCTCTTTTGGAAATTTTAGTAGGACTGGAATTCCAAGATATGTGGTATCTGACAGTGGAGCCTAGTTTACTTCAATTATGATGAAGAAGTATACAGACCGTTATCTGTGAGGCTGATTAAGACTGCTTATCATACCATGTATAATGGGCTGGTAGAAAGATTCAACGGAACATTAAAGAAGACATTTAAGATGTGTGCAGAGCAACCCAAGGAACAGCTGCATTTTCTTGCACTTTTTTTTATCTGCATACAAAGGCATACCACAAAGGAGTATGAAGTTTTTGCCATTTGAACTTGCGTTTAGTCATACTGTTAGAGAACCACTACATTGTTAAGAGATCTTTGGGAAGACACTTTGGTGGTAGATGAAACAAAAACTTCCAATGAGTATGTGATTGATCTCCGTGAACGAATGCAAGACACCCTTGCAATGGCAACTGAAGATTTGACAAAGCACAAGAAGTTATTCATCATTATTACAATCGGAAGGCGAAGGACCGAAAGTTGGAGGAAGGAGATGAAGTACTATTATTGTTGCCTACTATTATTGTTGCCTAGCAATAAGATGCTGTTACAATGGAAGAGTTCATTCCAAGTAACGAAACGATGTAATAGATCAGTGGTGCTTTAAATGGGGGGTACAGGCCGCAATTAGGGTTGCAAAATGGTGCCTATTATTTTTCTATTTATATGTTAATTACAAAATTGCCAAAAAATGCTAAATTGCTTCCATATATTTTTAACTATTGTCTCAAAACATGCCAAAAATGTAAAATATAAATCAACTTACAATTTACTAAAAGATTAGTCAGCAAATCCTATCAGTAACAGTCCCTTATCTGGTACTCACCTGTAGGAAGTAGATATTTAAGAATTAGTTGGAATCAAAACAAAGAAAAGATACAAACGTAATGTGGCTACTACCAAGTCTTAAAATGGCCACAGGCAATAAGCCACTGTATTGTTGATATTAAAACAAGAAACAATTACCAAAAAAAAAAAATAATATATATGGTTTCATTGTGTGAAGCTTCGTTTGGATTCCTATATTTGAAGTTTCGTAAGTTAATATTTAAGTAGAATCTTCTATACTACAATAGTAAATTATTGATAAAATTCTCCCAGTAAATAATTGGTATGGATAAATACCGTCCAGTATTTATTTTACTGACATTAATAGCTACAGTGCAGAGTTACAATTACACTTGTAAAAATAACACAAAAGCATCAATATGAAAGCTGGAGTGAGATTCCCGGAGACTTTCATGATAAAGCTCCTGACGGACAGATGAGTTGTATGCGCCGTTTCTCAAACAATAAGAGCTACTACGAGGACAGCATGACTGCCTGACTTCAGCTGGTCACGTTCTTCTGGATGGTTCTCCTCTGGCGTCACAGGCTAGAGGGCGTTCGTTTTCCTCCGGCATATCGGGCTAGAGGGCTCTCGTTTTCCTCCGGCATCTCGAGCAAGAGGGCGGCCATAGGTAGAGCGTAACTTAAGTTGGATGTGTCCGTGGAGGCGGCAGAAGAGAGCCTGACCCCAAAGTGGGTGGAGGATCAGATCAGAGGTCCACTTGATATTTATACTTTTACGTATGAACAGGGCGAGAGCGAGTGCTTGCTCACACACGTCTTTTATACTGCAGGTGTCGGGCGTAGTTACACCCATCCATCAAAAATGGTGGCTCACTCCTGATCGTGTCACTGCTCTCAGCGGCATTAAGTCACTCGAAAGGAATTTCTGCACTCCTACATTTAGTCATCAGTTTAGTTTTCCGAAATGCCTAAACCTAGAAAATAATTCAACATCCTGCTTCCAGCTCGTTCTCTCTGTCGCCTCTCTCTCTAAAACTCATATTTTATTCACAAAATCAACCTATTTCATTTGCCTCATTATCTCTTGGTTTAATGATTTAAACCTATAAAAATAAATCATTACGTACATCTGCCAACTCATTCGTCAATTGACAACTGTCCACAACTTTTAATCCTTTCCTGATGTCTATAACAGGAAAATTCTTATTCATTTAAATTAAGGGGTTAACGAACAAAACCCCCCAAAAGTAGCATCGTCTTGGTACTGAACTCTTATTTTCTGGACCAACACTCAAGTTGTTAACAGAATATTGTCTTTAGGTACACCAAACCATATAGGTCTAAACAAGCTAAATTTTCATCAACAGGTCTTATTAGCCTTTTGTTTAAAAACAAAATTAATTGTGATCAGGTACATGCCCTCCAACACCTTAGGTACAAGGATTATTAATCAAAGTGTTTTGGTTGAGCTAATTATATCTACACTAAAATTAATTCGGACAAGAATATCAAACGTGAAGCTCTCCATGAATGTATCCAATGAGATTTTACAATCATTATATGGATCTATATGTATTTATAATGAACAAAGCAAGTAAGTGTACAGAGTCACGTGCTTTTATAAGATTTAAAAAATGAACATCTTCACAGCAATGTTAGCAAGCACTATAGAATAAATATGAATTACAATGGCTGCTTTTATGCATTTAGAACTCTCGAGGAAAAAAAGAACACCATAGAGAGAATTCACTTTAGCGTCTCCCTAGGGTCCTCTTCGCCATAAACTGCCTGTCATTGAAAATATTTAAAAGGACCTTGAATGAAAAGCATACATGGTGGGAAATGGCTCAGCATGTGACACATCTGAAAGACTGTTTAACCAAAAATTCCAACAATAAAGAAAAAGAGTTCATACACTATACCTAGGCAATGAGGTTATAAAATCTCTTGCAGTTTTCTTTGCCAGTATTATTAGGTGAATTAAAGAAAAATAACAGACTCTTCAATATCGACAAAAATATAATTTTCATATAAAGGAAACGGCAAACGTTCAAAGTCTTCACAAAGCTAATAAAAATAAGAATTTAGGATAATTGATTATTTTATCTTAATCCAATAAGGAAACGAAATAAGGACACCGATAGCATAGGCAACTCAAAATCTCTTATTTTATACTGTTGTGCCTGAGAAAGTGAGAAAAGCTTGTACGGCAAATCATTAAACTTTCTTATTATCGGTATCTAGTTAAATAGGGCGAAAAACTACATCAGGTGAGAAGAGAACAAGGTTTTTACCCCCCCCCCCAAAAAAAAAAAAATATATATATATATATATATATATATATATAATAATAATAATAATAATAGATATATATATATATATATATATATATATATATATATATATATATATATATATATACATACATACATATATATATATATATATATATATATATATATATATATATATATATATATATATATATATATATATATATATGTTGAAGTGTACTTACAAATATTCTAAAGCAAGTTTTAAATCAGAAAAAATCAAAAGAGACTCAAGTTCAATCATTATCGTAAGTCCAAATGCCGAATAAGATGCAGGGTCAAAATATTATCAAAGAACGGCGAAAATAAATGGTATTTTTTTCATGTTTGTAGGATTTTAGACAGAGGAATTTAGATTGAATTTGAAATTCATTACTCGTGTTACCATATGCAACGCAATGAAATGGTAGCAATAGAACAAAAGGCGGCTAAGGAATAAAATACGCGCAGGATAGCACCATCTTCAGATTAATAGATGTACAAGAACGGGTCGTAGGTTAACAGCTGCGGAAAATTTAATGAAGATGCCTCTTTTTTCTACCAAGAGTGATGACTAAAATATGCAAAAAGCAAGATATCAATAAAAAATAAGAAAGGAAATTCATAAAATGAATCTAAAAATGTTCTAATATCAGAGGTATCAAACTATGCACATAAAATAAAACTAAAAAAGGAAGAATTCAACTGACACGATAGGGACAGATATTGTACCACTGAAAAACGCTAGTTCTTGAATTTTCAATTGAATTTAAAATGCAAGCGCAAATATCGACAATTTATTGCGGGGTTACAAAGTTACAAACAATACAAGCCATTATAATAAAAAATGATAACATTAATATTACATCTAATGAAAACAGAAAAAAAAATCATTACAACAAATGTTTCAGAAGATGAAGAGGAAGAAAATATAGAATATATCAAATACAAGAAACAATGTAAGAGATAGAAATTACTTAAAAAAAAGTTGCAAAATTGAACTCTATACGCACAAGAACGAACCTCGTCACCATAAAATATTGACCAAAAATAAGAAAGAACGAAGAATACTAAACTTGATGGTAGCGTAAATGCATAAGCCAACTAATATTTAATACGGAAATGAAATGAAATTGATGTTGAAGAAAACTTTCATGTACTGATTATGCAAAGATCCAGACATAGAACATGCCAGTTGTTCTAAGAAGAAAAATTAATTGAAAACAAAAATACACCTGGTCTTTGAAAACAATAAATGATGTTTTATGAAAAAGTGTGAAACAAAACGATTAAAATAAGCGATTATAATAGAGCAATAATGTGATCGATTTCCCAGAATTAACAGCAACCAGTTAGTTCTAACATTAAACATCGACCAAAAGTGAATGGAATAATACCACTAGAATGGTGAAAACTACAATGGCAAATTGTCATTCCACGTCTCACGTCTATACAGTAACACCGATCTCACTAAACTGATATATAGCCTGATTTTTATATGTAATTCCAGGCGATTTGATTTCTAAATTCTACTTAACCTAGCGATTGTCTGATTTGCTTTTTTTCAATCTTTCATTAAACTCTAATTCTAAAGACCCTGAATTAAAGCTCACAGTTCCGGAATATTTAAATGATTCCACCTCATTAATCCTTTCTCCTTCCAATGATATTTCAACTTCCACAGCATATTCCGTTCTCATCATCTCTGTCTTTCTTCTATGTATCGTAAGCCCAACCTCCTGTGATATTTCCTGCATTCTGGTAAGCAAACTTTGCTAGTCCTGTGGCATTTTGCTAATAGGGGTAGAATTATCAGCATATTCTAGGTCCATTCCTTTCCTGTTACCAATCCAGTCTAATTCTTCTCCGCCATCCTCAACTATGTTATGCATTAAAAAATCCATGAGGAAGATGAACAACATAGGTGATAACACATTCCCTAGGAGTACTCCACTCTTCACTGGAAATTCATTTGATTGGACTTCATTTTATTTATTTATATATTACATATATATATATATATATATATATATATATATATACTGTATATATATATACATATATATATATATATATATATATATATATATATATATATATATATATATATATATATATATATATATATATATATTCTTCTCAACTCAAGGGGGTAACAACTGCACTATAATTGTTCAGTGGCTACTTGCCATTTCCCATTTGGTAAGGGTAGCTCTTCTAGGAGAAAGAATCTCCAAGATCAAATCATTATTCTTTAGTCTTGGGTGGTGCCATAGCCTCTGTATCATGGTCTTCCACTGTCTTGGGTTAGAGATCTCTTCCTTGAGGGTAGTAAATTATATATTTCCTTATTCCCTTATCTCACTGTGCTATTTTCCTTGATGGAGCCTTTGGGCTTATATCATCCTGCTTTTCCAACCAAGGTTGTAGCTTAGCTAGTAATGATAATATATATATATATATATATATATATATATATATATATATATATATATATATATATATATAAATTTATATATATAATATATATACGTACACACACATACATATATATATATATATATATATATATATATATATATATATATATATATATATATATATGTATATATGTATGATTAAATGTATGTTTTTATACGCATACATTCAACAAAAGCAAATATTACATTTTTCAACGGTTAGTATATCTACAAATATGTTGAAAAAGTAGTCTTCATAAACATCGGTGAAAATGATGTATTGCAATACATGCTGATCATGTAGACGCTCTACTACACTTTTTATGGTGAAAACATTAGAGGAAATGCCGTTCTGAGAAGAGGAGAAATAAAGCCGTGGGAAGGATGTTCATCTTCAACATCCATCCAGGGACTCAGGAAGAGAATATTTTAGTGAAATACATTATTCTAGGCAGCCCGGACGTTTCGTTTAGTACAAGAGGAAAGAAATAATGGGAGCGCAATTTAAGAGTGTTTGTATCGTACATGAATAAATAAGTAAGTACATAAAACGTAACCAAAATGTTTTAAATAAATCTTGGACTTTGTTGTACTGAAATAAATTAATAAAATAATAAAAACCAAATTATATGTCTATCCTACTTTCTTAAATCTTGGAATTGTAGATAAAGAGATATTTCCGTACAAGGAAACATCAATTGAGTTACCAAGCTTTATTTTAAAAGTGATTAAAAGAAAGATCAATTACAGGAATATCAAGAAATGTTAGCAAATCCGTAATAGATAAAAAGAATATGATTGTTGTTACCAATAATAAATAATTAATTATGAGAGCAAATAAAAATATACATTAATACCATGCTAGACTAAAATACGTGAACACTCATAGATACTATTAAACGGCCTAATAGGCTGAAGAAACAAAGTGAACACCATATGTACAATATGGAAAAAAGAATTCTTCTCTAAAGCTTCTAGAGAACATAATACGATAATCCGAATTCTACGCTAATCATCATTATCTCCTACGCTTACTGACGCAAAGGGCCTCAATCTGTATTTACCATTAAACAAATGGGGAAAAAAAAAAAACATGTGATTGGCTGGATACCAGCAACTCCACGACTAAGAAGCATTGGCCATTCTCTTTTATGGAGGTAGTAAAGATTCCCGGGAGTTTCCTTGAGTCTGACATAGTACTCTTCAGAGGCTTGGTTTTGGAGGCATTTTTCTTTTTTATCAGTCTCCATTTTTAAATTTCCATTTCAGGAAACAAAGGAAAAAAGAGTGCGTTTCTCTCTAAGACTAAAGAGTACAAAGATACTGTGCCTATTATGAAGGCATACTAAAGGTCTGCCAGATCTCTACTTTCGCTACGGAAATAACAAAAGACAGTACTGCACTCATCGTTATTTGCTTTTTTATAACCCATAATATGTAACTTTTTTTCTCTTTCTTTTTTCTTTCTTATCCTCATGATAACTAGACTTGTATAAGAGACCGGGGGACTCTCTAGCTCTCTATTACTGATAAATAAAGACACGCGCATGCTTTTCGCACTCCCCAAGAAAGATTAGTTCACCAAACTTTACACAGAGCTCTGCAAGGCACTAAAAGAGTGGGAAGACCCAGGCCTTCATGGCTGAGGACTATGAATCGTGAAGTAGGAGATTGTGAATGGAGAAGTATTGATTTATAAGCTCAAAGACGACAGGCGAAATCTAACAGAGGCCCTTTTTTGTCAATAGGCGTATAATATATATATATATATATATATATATATATATATATATATATATATATATATATATATATATATATATATATATATATATATATATATACATATATATGTATGTATGTATTTATATATATATATATATATATATATATATATATATATATATATATATATATATATATATATATATGTGTGTGTGTGTGTGTGTATACCAATGTACAGGACCCGTCAAAAATGACGGCTAAATATTTTGATAGATAAGCACACACGCTCACGGACCCGCTCTCAACAGGGTGTGACTACTGCCTCTCGCCGCTACCCGAGGGAGGGGGAGAGGCCGATTAACTGTCTGGCAATGCCACTGAGCGTGACCGAAAATCATATATATATATATATATATATATATATATATATATATATATATATATATATATATATATATACACTGAAGTCAGACACTTGCACTTTACCATATTGGGAGGTATTCAGTCTGCTTCTTCCTCATTACTAACAAAAAATGCTTATTAGGAAAGTATTTTAAGATTTGCGGTGATCAGTCTTTCCTAGGAAAATGTTTCAATTCTTAAGATCTATCTTGTTTTGAGTATTGTTCTTCAGCTGCCGACTCTCACCTTAATTTGTGACGGAAACTTATAACATTATCTGACACCATCGTAAACTTATATCTTTAAATACGATACATAAGATTTTTTTTATAGTTCACATTATTAGTTGCATTCAGATTTTCCAAGACTGTACCATCCTGTGCGTAATACTGAGTATGCAGTTAATTCTAACAATCCTACCTTCTCCATCAAAGGTTCAATATATACAAAGTATTCTATAAGTTAAGTTTTATTCCTGCTGTGGGATAATTCTAATCTGGCGGCTGAATCAGTGGAACTTCAGAAATTCAAACTTATTGCAAATGCTTTTTCGTTGAACTGGTTGAAATACTGTAAATCTTAGTTTTACAGTTTATATATAACTGATCTATTCTAACGATGTTACTTACCTTAAAATATGTTATATTTTATATTCATTACCTCTTACATATAGTTTATTGGCAATTTCCTTATCTCCTTTCCTCTTTGGGGTGCTTTTCCTGTTGCAGCCATTATGCTTGTAACATTCTGCTTTTCCAACCAAGGTTGTAGCTCGGCTCGTAATAATACATATAAATACATACAGTATATCATCATCATAAGCCGTTGTTAGTCCACTACAAGACAAAGGACGGACTCAGACAAGTTCTTATCCCCTCC
Organism: Palaemon carinicauda; assembly: GCF_036898095.1. Taxonomy (NCBI): domain Eukaryota; kingdom Metazoa; phylum Arthropoda; class Malacostraca; order Decapoda; family Palaemonidae; genus Palaemon; species Palaemon carinicauda. The sequence goes on along the minus strand of NC_090726.1, from coordinate 142,486,919 downwards.
CGTCTGTTTATGGTATTTCTATGCCAATCTTTACTCGAAAATTTTCTCACCTCGTCACTCCACCGTCTTCAACAATAAGAGACACCAAAAGAGCAACATGGATACGAGAGGAAACTACACACACACACACATACACACACACACACACATATATATATATATATATATATATATATATATATATATATATATATATATACACACACAAACACACATACACATATATATACAGTGTGTATACAGTATATATAAATAAATAGTATATATATATATATATATATATATATATATATATATATATATATATATATATATATATATACAGTATTTTTGGTTTTCTCTTTCTCCATATAACTATAAAAAATTCAATTTTAGGAACCAAATTTACGTAACTTACTCCACAATTCCAATCATTGCTTTTTCGTCATAGAATAGGATCCAGTTCTATGCAGGCCTTCATGAAAGCAAACACGAATCATTTACTTTTATTTTTCCGTAAAGCGACTAAAATTGTTAACTACAGTATTGTCATTAGAGGCTTCTACAAGTTGAAATTTGGTCAATTTTTCTTCAGATTTTTAGAGTAATTTACAAATATCATAAACATCATATTTATCTACAGAAAAAAAAATCTGCAATGCAACAAATGTACAATAATAAATATTCTTAAAATGACAGTCTAAAAATTAGAATATGTCATTCTGGGCCCTGGTGCTAAATTCTCTCTCTCTCTCTCTCTCTCTCTCTCTCTCTCTCTCTCTCTCTCTCTCTCTCTCTCTCTCTCTCTCTCTCTCTCTCTCTCTCTCACAAAGTATACGCCTTCCTGCTTGTTTCTTTCTATATATCATTTCTCTGAGTGTATACACTTTCCAAAATGTGGCCGCCTTCTTCAAACTTCTTGTGCTTACTGAATCGCAGATGGCCCTTTAGTGAGAAAAACTTTTCACAACATTAGTTGCTCTATACAACTACTCAGAAGCTTCTAAGGCAGAGCCTCGAACCACCACTCACACATTCCACCATTCAACTCTTATAATATGCTTTCCATGCTTCCTAATGCATTCGCCACATCATCGAACCAATTATTTCTGTGTCCCTCAACTCATACCTAAAAACACTTCCGAATTATACAGTATAATCTCTCAATTTTTCATCCATTTAATTCTCCTTAAGCCACATATAGTGTACTGCGTGGACGATGTACCTCATCCGTTTTTATTTCATTGCATTCAGCATCCATACTTCACTCCACAGGTCCACAAACAGTATCCTACATTCCTGCCATGGCTTCCACTAATACCCCAATTCTCTTTCCGAACAATGTCTGGACCTCTCTCTAGTTCTATAATAAACTATATTCACTCGCATGTACCTACATGAATTAGTTGAACCCTCTCTTCCATTTTTCATATTAACATTGATTGTTCAAACTTCTCACATTTGCTAATATTTTTTCCTTTTGAAAAAGAAACATATTTTCTCTCCCTTGTTTTTGCAGTTTTTCTACGCTGCCCCCAATTAGTATTGCACAATCTGGAAATATTAACCATGCCTTACCCAGTTCATGATTCACGTTTTCTTACGCTACTTCGCACTTACATGTAATATTCCTTTTTCTCACTTCAGTTTATCCACAATAAGATTAAACAGCCATATAGACATACCACATTCTTCTCTAATTCCTCTTTTAAACCAAAAACTGTCACATTCCCTTCAATATATTCAAGACACTTTATTCCACACATCCCTTCACATATTGCCCTTCCCCCTTCGACATAAAGTTTTCTTCTAAAATTGCCTATCATATATCTATCCTCTTCTGCACCACTTCTATCCACACTAAAACCCCCCAAACTTATTACTTTATACTTCCGCAGGTTCTTTGTAACAGCAACAGAATACTTGAGGCTACAAACAATATAACACCCACCTATGCAGTATAGTGACACTCACACCACAAAGAATAATTAATTTCTTTTATCGCCATCTCAAAGGATTGAAAATCTATGGTTACGACTGACCTAAAAGAAAAATTCCTTCGCTATTTATGGGGTAAATTTTTTCAACGTGGGATCCACAACCCCTTACATCGTTTTTATCTCTCTCTCTCTCTCTCTCTCTCTCTCTCTCTCTCTCTCTCTCTCTCTCTCTCTCTCTCTCTCTCTCTTTCATATACATACATAAACACATACATACATACATACACACATATATGTGTATATATATACATACATATATATATATATATATATATATATATATATATATATATATATATATATATAAAATCCTTATGTGTAAATGCATAATTTTATTTGGAAAAGAATTTCTCCAATAATTCTTGGCGTTGAATATCTGATCAATTAGTGACTATAACATTTTCATCTTATAGGAATCAAATAGGCAGAGAGAGAGAGAGAGAGAGAGAGAGAGAGAGAGAGAGAGAGAGAGAGAGAGATTTATGAATTTTGGCCGAACGCACCGGGTGTTGGGGCCTTGTCGGCCATTCAAACCCATGTGCAACAGGAGGGACATCTCGCAGTTACAATATGAAGTTACAGTTAGGTGTTTCGACAGCAACATAGAAGAACGATTTCTTTGTTTAAAGATGAAGATCGCTGAAGAGAAATCTGGACTATAAATACTTATTTAAACATGTAAAAATGAAAGCAGACCGGTTATATACTACAAAACTCTACGTAACAAAATTATTTTTTGTATATTCTTTTTCCCACAGAGTAAAAAACGTTTTCGCATATTAAACCGTGGAGAAAATAAGCTTTTAGGAGCTATAACTATACATCATTACATGAAATGCCTACATGAAAGTCATGCAAAAACCGACCTAACATGAAATAAAGGCCTGTTTGCCTAGTTATATAGCTTTAAAGTAAACTAAAATATTCATCGCTTTCCTCGTCTGTAATTAATATGTCTATAATCTCTTCTACATTACTTGTAGATTAATGACATATTCTTTATTTCTAACTTATGGCTGACATTTCTCTTAAACAAAATCAAATACTTCATCTAAGTTCAAACTTGCAACGAATGTTTTTATGTTGAATAGGCTGACAAGTCTCTTTTTTAGTCTAGAAATGAAAGACCTATATCGATGTTGTTACTGTTCTTAAAGTGTTTTATTTTAATCGTTCATTACTTTTAGTAGTTTAGTAGTCTATTTTTCCCTGTAGTAGGCATTGGGCTTATAGCATCCTTCTTTTCCAACTAGGGTTGTAGCTTAGCTTGTAAAAATAATAATAATAATAATAATAATAATAATAATAATAACAATAATAATAATAATAATAATAATAATAAAAATAATTAAATATTTACCTTGCCATGCATCTATTTCAATTCCCATGTTCAGGAGAAAGCGAGAAGGTCCGTAGAGATTGCTGTATATTAAAATCTTAAATGAAAAACGAATCAAATATTCAAATAATATTAAAGATAAGACTCCAAAGGGGATAAATGGTCTATAAATTTCTTTTTAATTACCAACGAGTGGAATAAATTATATTTGGTAACAGACATCCCTTCGAGAAAACAACAAAATTTCACATTTGTTACTTTCTGCATTGTTTACATAATAATTATTAGGTAAGAATATCCTTACATAAAGTATAAAAAATCATTTAGCATACAACTCTGCATCTGCATTTTCGTAAAAAAATAACTTATTAGTCATACATCAATTTTTAAATAATAAAACTTAGTAAAAATGTGAGCTACATGCCAAGTATTCTGAACCCATCTAGAATGTGAGCTATACACCAAGTATTATGAACCCATCTAGAATACATTTTCTATACTGAAATGAATAGGAAGAGAATAAAACAGCTGAATAAAGTAAAAATACCTCTTAAATAAAGGGACAAGGTTACTATCAAATGTCTTTAACATGAGATGATGTCAGATCTTATGAATGCCAAAACACGAATAAGGCCAACAAAAACCATTGACGATAAAAACGGATGTTTTTATCGAGTTGTTACAATATTAAAGCCATTCTGAATATGTAAAGTCATTAACAAATAATAAAACTTGGACATTACATATTAACAAAATTGCTTTCTCTAATCAATATCTTCAACAAAATCTTTTTCTTTATTCTAGGGATGATGACGCTGGAGCAGGAGCGAGACCATCCTCAAGGCGCAACCACAGCCGGCGGGGAGGCAACACAAAATGTTCACCATGCAAGGCTTACGCCAACCATTCTCACAACTCAACCAACACTACCATCACAAGCCACTCTACCACCCACGACAGTCCTACCCAATGAACCCACCACTAATCCGGTGTTTTCACCTCCCTCATCATCACAGACCATTCTGCCAGGCCACCATTCGCCTCTTTTGCCCCTTCATTCACCAACTTCCACTACACCTAATGTCTCCCCCAAAATTCTGAAGCCTGGATCCCATAGCCGACGTGCAAGGACACCTTTGAGAGGCCAGCAGCAACAGGCAGAGAGCTATGGCATCCACACTGTCACTCCGACTTTTGAAGGGACATCTTGGCTTGGGACGAGACAAGTTCATCGGTCAAAAAGTCAGAGGTCGAGTCAGAACCAAGGACACAAATCTCCTCAAAGTCAAGGCCAAAGGTCAAGATTTGGTCAAAAACCCAGCCAGGTCCCAAATAAAAGTCCAAAGTCCCCCCAGGGGCATTCAGAAAGGATATCTCAGTTTGCAGGGCAGAAACATGGCTTGGGAGGAATAGCAGGAAGTGCAAAGCCATCACCAGAGAGTATGAGTAGGAGAGGGAGTGAAACCAGTCTAGGACAAAAGCAGAAAAAAATGGCATGTGAAGTTGTACCTACTTTACCTCCTCCTCCCGATGCTAAACTTCAAGGGCGAGTGCCACAGTTTCCAACAGACAACAAAAGCTTCCCTCACGCCCCTCACCTGAAATCTGTGGGAAGAATTCCTTTAGTGGGCTCCAGTATGGAAAGTACTGAAAGTATGAACCTAATGGACCTTTCGAGTGAAAATGATAGTGCGAGTGCTACCTTGGAAAGAAAAACAAAGGCCATACAAGATGGGTCCAGTATGGAAATAGATTTTAGTGGGGTGCTATCTGCAAATAAAACAGGAAGCAGTCCCCTCGCCTCCCCAACGTGGGCTGCAAACACAGTAGGTTCTACATATCATAAAAAGAATTCCCCCAGTGATGCAGCACTCACAACTCGGGCTTCTTCAGTGTCACCTTTTGGAGGAAGGTCGTCTTCTAAAAAAGCTTCTCCGACAGTTCAGCATTCCCCTGCAGTTATGGATGTTACTGGAGCTATCAACACATCAGACACCACTCCCCTTTTGGTACATGCAGGAGATACATCTTCTGAAGCAGAGGACATAAGCATAACAGATGGTGCATCTTTATCAAATACCACAAGAGTAGGGTTACCTACCTCACATGAAGAAAGCATGAGTCCTTCTGCAAGCTCTACAATGTCTGTTGGTTCTTTAAGAATATCTGATGGTTCATCAAAAGGAACCAAAGTTAAACCCTTATCCTTAGTGACATCACCAAGCATTAGCTCTGACCCAAACCAAAGGACGAGTATAACATCACCAGCTCCACTCTCTACACCTGATTTGAGAGTAGACATGTTTGATTCAGACTATCAAGGAGAAGGAGGATGGCTACCTGGTGAGACAGATCCAGCCATGGAGATAGAGTCTCCTCAAAATGTTCCTCAAGGTTTTCCTGCCATTACGCCAGAGGATCTCACGCCTGCAGAACTACATGAGTTTGATATGAAATATGGTTCTCCTCATCATGCTAGATCTCGCTCCATAAAATCCCTTGCGCGTCCCACCCTGCTTGCTCTTCCCATGGAGAGACCTCGTATGACCTCCCTTCCAGTCAACGCAGATGAAGAGGATGACGACTACTATCGCCTGAGGCACTTCTCTATTAGTGGTCGGCGCATTGTCAACCGTGGTGATTCCTTCAAATCCAGAAGAACAAGATCTAACAACAGCGTAGCTTCTGATGCTTCCAGGTGAGTCATATGTACAGAATAGCTAATTTTCCTGTCTTAGTCTATTACCCCTTTAAATAGGATTCCATTACCAACTCCCAAATTTTCCAAGGTATTATAAGCTTCTGACTGTGGCACAGAGATTTCTTTGCTCGTGGTGGATAGTTCTGTTGTAGCGAATGTTATTTCGCGTAGATGATAGTATTAGAAAGCATCGTACATGTATTACTGATAAAGTAATGTTCCTAAACCACATCTGTAATTTTATGCAATGACAATCTGACCCCCCTCGTCCAAAATCTTGCATGAATTAAGCATGCAACTAAAATCATACCCTAAATAAACTTTTCCAACACAATTTGTACCAAAAAATCAAGGTTTTTATAAAAATAAACATAAATTAGTAACATTAGCGTACTTATTTGAACCTCAACCTAAAATATGAATAATTAAAAGAGTGAAAGTGATCTAATCTAACCTTCTCTAGTCTTTGCTATTAAAATTGGAAAATTGGAAAAAGTTTATCACTTCCCCTTATTACCTTACAATACAGAAGATACTTTCTTATTCTGGTACATCGATAGTTCTGCCTTTGGCTAATGACCAGATAAAACGGATGAGAAAAGTTACTTATCCTCGTGTCCATTTGACTGTAAAATACGTAATTCTACAACACAGAGACGCTTGTTACGCAAGATATACATCGATGAAATTAACTTAAAGCTGCTCTCATGACAAAATGTTCACTCGCTCACCTCAGAATAAAATTATTCCAAATCAGAAAGAATTCGAAAATACATTAAAAATACACAGCGGGTATGATGTACTAAAATAACACAACTATAAATTGTGTTAAATTTATTTTCCGTAATTCATTACGAAATGAGCCAACATATTCCTTTATTTTAATTCAAAGCGACATCCCAATTCAGCATCAAAACGTATGTATCATTCTCAAAGAAATTTGCATTCAGATTGTAAGTTGAATGAGTTCATCGTCTAAAGAAAAGCTTTTAACCTTTTTAATCCTTAGAATAAAAAACGTAAGTAATTTCAGGTTAACCAAAAATGAATATACGAACTTTTTAACATCATTTCTTTGAGTTTTTTCTTTGTCAAATAGTAATGCTTGAAACAATGTCACACCTCTATTTGAAACTTAGGGCCCTTTTTACACAGTGATTCACAGGTGTTTTTTTTTATTATATTCTTATTTACCTATTTGAGCGCACCATTTAACATTCTGTTGACAATGGAAGCAAAGAATCACACTAATTTATTGATAAGTATCAGAATAATCTTCAATTATACTAAGCACAAATAAGAAATAAATTTGACTAATTGTCTAGATGCTCTTCTCGACAGTGCATAGAATTACGTATATAAAAAAAATGTAAAGAAAAAGGAAAACAAAGACATCATTTCGATTCATAGTGGAACAACAATCTTTTAAACACGTAAAGTAAAAACTAAAACTGACCATTATCATATAAAATATATAGATGTCTGCTTTAACAGTACTTGTAACAATAGCCGTGTCTAGCAACACACTCTGTTTGTTCTTCAGTTCTGATTCAGGCAAAATGTCTTATTGGCGTATTTTTTTGTGTACAATCTCGCATTATGTATTTTAGCCCTATTAATCAGTGTTTTCATGTTGTGTTCTCTGCTTGATGTTTGTATGTCTGTTTTTACAGCTAGTGTTTTAAATCGCCATGGTTGATTAACTTATGCTATGAGGTCTTAAGAATCCTGGAATGCTAAGTTTTGCCTATACAGTAGTGAATGCTAGGTTTAATCTATAATGAACGGAATGCTAATTCTTAAACATATGGAATGCTGTGTCTTTCAATGTATATGCTAAAATGTTCAGTATCAAACATACAGAATTCAATACTACGAACAAACAAGATATAATTATATGCTTATGCAATTTAACGAGTTAATTAATTTGCCCGCCTGTCAAGAACACACTCCGAAAGCGAAGCACAAAATCGAAAAAAAAATAAAATTCGTTCTTGATAACAGGCGTCTCTCTCTCTCTCTCTCTCTCTCTCTCTCTCTCTCTCTCTCTCTCTCTCTCTCTCTCTCTCTCTCTCTCTCTCTCTCTCTCATGTAATTAATGAATGATTTGTTATTATCTGTCATCTTAACATCAGTGGTCTCTAATGTAAAATGAGAAATACACGACCAGAGAATTTTTCTGGACAAGATAGAAATGTGAAAGCAATAATTACTTCGTACGCCGCAGATATCTTTTAGAGGGAGGGAACACACTAGGTTAAATTTGAAACAGCCCTTGCAATTCTTATTCAAATAGCGATGGTCACAAACCATGTATTTCTTCCTAAGCTTAACTTCTTTGCGACATCTTAGGCTTAATTCCAAGCACTGGTGGTTCAAGAGTAAAAAGAGTTGTTAGCAAGTGACATGGTCATCCTTATACCTCTAAGTTGAGCCGTTCTATGTATGCCATGTAACAGAATGTCAAATACGCCCATACCGATAGTTTACTCAATACATTTTCTTCACCAATTGTAGTCAAGTGAACCGTCGTTGTAGATTTAAAAAAAATTCTCTATATATTTCAGTGAAACATTAAGGATAATAATTTATTTTTCATTCAAATATATCTGTATGTCTTTCCGAGAGGAGTTTTTTTAAACGCATTCTGGGCCAAATGTAATGAATACAATTACTACAAGAGTTATACTAATACTGCTCGTAATACTACTTGCTGTTAATAACAACAATGATAGCATGTAAAAGAATAAATAGAAAAGGCAAAGAACTGAGAGTACCTATTCCCATTTTCCAAAATAATCACGCATAAATTAATGTTGTTCACTTTTAAATTACCAACTACATCGATTGAACCCCTGTACATAAGATCGTATAATTCTATATTACATTTCGGACGATAAGATAGATGGAATTATATAATAATTCAGAAATACATCTTTCCCCTGGAGGGAAACGACCTAATTTGGGGAACGATCTCCCCACCTACCCATCCCTCGGACAGTCTGGCCAGTATCAGACTATTATCTGGCGTTCATTTCCCTTCCCAAAACTTTATCGCTTCTGACGGAAAATTCTTCAAAGAATTCCGTTTTTTTCAAATTCTTCAAAGACTGCAAGACAGGAACTATGCCAAGATTTATCTCAATTTCAGGTTTATTTCATAATTACTAAGTTATTTTGTAATTACTGGATCATAATCCATCTTATAATCTCGAGTGAATCTATCATAGCAAGAACCTCAGCTGGATTTGATTTGCTTTTTATGAGTCCTGTACATTTGTTTTGAAAACCTAATCATTAAAATAATTAATTTTGTAATAAATATCCATCTAAGTCCTTCATTATATAGATCCAGTTTCTATTCGATGTTCATGAAAAAAAGGGATTTGTCCTTCATATCTTATAAACGTCTCGTCAATATTCAATTACCCATTTGGTTTACATGTATCCATAAGCTACATATTTTCTAATCAACCACAACCATTTCTTTATTAAGGCTTCATATTAAAAATAGAGAGGCGGAAAAAAAGAAAAAAAAAACACACACTTTCTATCACCGTTTAATAATTTTCAAAGACCATGATTACAACCGAGAACGGGATTTCGTTTTGTGCAGAATTTTAATCCATTTCTTCCCTGTCAGTGGAAGGAATGAATCGATCATTACAATCTATAATTGACATTGCAATATGATCTTCTCCACGAATGAAAACGCAAAAAGTGATTAAACTTTCTATTCAAGATTGCTTCTAGATTTGCACTTACCTGGTACAAAGCTTTAAGACGAGGAAATTAATTCTTGGTATATTTGAAACAACTACTCAAATATTCAAAAAGAGGATTTTTAGGACATGTTGATCCAAGAAAACAAAAGTTATAAAAAATATACCTTTTACTTTTTAAATACGGTATTTCTTTTAGCTAAATAAAAAGCCTTCTTTTTTTAAAGATAAAAATACGTTTACAGTCTTCTGTAGCCTATGACAGATATCTATACAAACGCCGAAAGCAATTTAGTATTTCAGATAGTGTACCGTTAACATAAAACACACACACACACACACACACATATATATATATATTTTATATATATATATATATATATATATATATATATATATATATATATATATATATATATATATATTTTATATATATATAATTATATATATAATATATACATATATATATATATAATATATATATATATATATATATATATATATATATATATACATATATATATATATATATGTGTATATATATATATATATATATATATATATATATATATATATATATATATATATATATATATTCGACCATCATGATGCGACTTAAACTCGTATTACAAGATGGCGACCAATACTTCATATTTCGAGGTTACCTGATTATTATCATTATTATAATTATTTCTAACTAAGCTACCCTAGTTGTAAAAGCCGGATACTATAAGCCCAAGGGTACCAACAGGGAAAAATAACTCAGTGAGGAGAGGAAATAAAGAAATAAGTAAACTTCCAGGTTCTCAAAGCTATCAACAAGAATATGTATGATATAAAATAAGGAGCGAGATACAGGAATAGCTGACCAAAAGGGATTTTCAGTACATATTTTCTGTTTTTTCACAACACCGTGATACTTAGTGAGAGAGAGAGAGAGAGAGAGAGAGAGAGAGAGAGAGAGAGAGAGAGAGAGAGAGAGAGAGAGAGAGAGAAATTCCAACGATAACTTAAAATTTCGATATTTCGTGAAGCCTCGTTCCCCAATTTACCAAGTTTTAGAAATTCAATGAATCCTTTCACAGAAAAACTCGTCATGATACTCTGAATGGGCAAGATTTTATGATAACTGTCCCAAGAGATTTTGTCTCTACTTGCATGCGTTTTAATATACGAGAAGCGTTTTGTTTGCAATTTCCCAGAACGCCAGAATATACGTTTTATTTTCGTCATTCTGGACTCGGGCTGAACATGTAGGAAACAATCATGTATATATGTTGGGAAATCCGGCTATTGCTTCTTTCTGTTATTTTACGAAAATATTTTAAGATTCTTTATTAAATTTTTATACCCAGTTCATTCAACAAACATGCATTTACATTAAAATGTGTTTTTCATTTATATTTTTCTACTCTCATTGCGTGTTTGTCTTTTAATCTTACAAATATTTTCTGAATACCTAGTGATATATATATATATATATATATATATATATATATATATATATATATATATATATATATATATACACATACATATATATATATATATATATATATATATGTATATACATATATTTATATATAAATATACCTGGCTATCTATCCATCTATCTATCTATCTATTTATTTATATATATATACACACATATATATATATATATTTATATATATATATATATATATATATATATATATATATGTATGTATTTATGTATGGATATACATATATATATATATATATATATATAATATACATATATATATATATATATATATATATATATATATATATGTGTGTGTGTGTGTATGTATATATATGCACATATATATATATATATATATATATATATATATATATATATACATATATAATTTATATATATATGTATATTATAGATACATATATATATATATATATATATATATATATATATATATATATCATGAAATATATATTATATATACCAAATAATTTTGAAATATTGAATATGAATATGGATGACTGAGGAATGTAAATATATTTTTGCATATAACTATTCAGTAATAAATATATCAAAATAATTTCAACAAGGCGAGTTAGAGAAACATTAAGGAAAGTTAGCAGATTGCAGATTGCGTGCAAAATATTGAGAAAGATTTGAATTGTGTGGGGAAGCAACAGTGGAAATTCAATAAAAAGATTGTTGAAACTACTCTGATTCATAGAAGTAAGGTTTTAATGATGAGTACATATGGATAAAAAGGTTTAAGCGGTTAGGAGGATATTTCTTATAAGAAATGTAGAAATACTTTGAAGCGGTAAGAAGGTTAGCGAGGTTAAAGGGTTGGCACAGGATTTTGAATTGCTTCTGTCGAAAAAAAAAAGAAAAAAAAAAGTGCAAAGAGATAAGAGAAGAAAAGAGGTTGGACAAGTTTGTATCGATGGCATAAAAATCTAGTAGAGACTAAATTATAGAAGAGGTTGGATATAACCGAAAGATGGCTTAAAATCTTTATTGGATAGAAAGGTCAAGTGGAGGTTGGATAGATGCCATTACACATTTGTTGAATCGAAAGCGCTACAAAAGGCTTAATAGATACCGTTAAAAATTCATTGGTGAGAAAGAGCAAGAAGAGGTTGGATAGGAAACGAGACAGTGTGGGCAAGACAGGGCTGAAAGACAGTCTGTAGGGGTTCGAAGGGATGTTGATGAGCCTTATATATATATATATATATATATATATATATATATATATATATATATATATATATATATATATATATATATATATATATATACATATATATACCTGGGTTGCCTAATAGGGAATTTTTACCGAAAAGGGTTCTCGTACACAAATCAGCAGCTAAAATGAATGTGGCAATGACTTTGCTATTTTCCCTCTAGCAGCTATTCCCCAACCCTGATAGGGGAATTTCAATGATGAAAAAAACATATATAAGGAGTCGTATAAACTGTCAAGCTACAATATAGGTAAAAAATACATCACTAGTAAGTCAACTAATTACAAAATCTCTAAAATTTCAATTTGTAAATAAATGAATATTAATCTTAAAAAGGATGAAATGGAAAAGCGGTGACGTGAATAAAGATATCCACAGAGTTTCCGATACTATCAGAGAGAGAGAGAGAGAGAGAGAGAGAGAGAGAGAGAGAGAGAGAGAGAGAGAGAGAGAGAGAGAGAGAAAGAAAGAATCATCAATTTCCTTATGGTAATCAATTCTGCATTATGAAAATTCATTAGGTGAAGAAGTGCACTGCTCCTAATTATGCGGCCATTTACAAATCAGTTTAAAATCAATGAACTCGAACGCACGTAAAACCTGTCATTGATCAGGCAACTCTTTTCTTAATATTGTTATTATTCTCAATCCCTCTCTCAACTCTATATCCATTCAAGTGAAGGAGATATTTATTCCATTCAAAGAAACCAATTTTTCACATATAGACGGAAATGATTATCAAAATCTCTAATAGTTACATTATGAAAAATACAAATGTATTTTTTACAATTTAGTCTCCGCAGTGACAATTTTTCCACTCAATACCCAAAAGGATTTGAACAGATTTTCTTGCGTTTCTGCTAGGCCAAACGTTCACGTGTGTGTGTCTGTATATATATATATATATATATATATATATATATATATATATATATATATATATATATATATATATAAAACACACTCATATTTATAATTACATGTTCTCTGAACTATTTGTGGGAGAGCATTTCTGCAACTAATAAAACGTTATTAAGTTGCAATAAAGGTACATCAGAATGATATAATTTAGGCTTTTCTGCAATAAAAGAAAATAGAAACAAAACGAAAAACAGGAAAACGAACAATTTTCAGTCATAAAATATATTTGATAACTATAATCTTTAGGTAAAAAGACTTTCCTCGCATATATTTATGTCCATCATTCATCTTAATAGCTTCACGTATAAAGGTATTTGGGATAAAAATCATAAAAAAATATCAATAACGATCCCTTCAACGCCCCATGTCCGTTATTTGGTATCCTTAAACAACCGAAGAAATGACCCTATAAATCCATAAATATGTTTTATTACACCAATAACTAATACATTAGGCAGCAATATCGTTTATCCGGATGATGAATTACGCCTAAGGCCTTCGAAAATATATAATATAAATTTCCATAACATTACTTCTATATATAATGGCGTGAACACAAATATGCAAAGGAAATACGAATGAGAAAGTAATTACATCTTTTCAAAAAGAAATAAGGAATTCTGGAATGAGCTCTGACATCATAACTGATTATATCATTGATCATGAACAAATATTCACATGACATAGGCTGAAAAATCCAATTAGTTGTCGGCTAAAATTCCATAACAATGTCCCTATAAATGGACGGTGGGTCTTAAATCCTAGTGTTTATATATATATATATATATATATATATATATATATATATATATATATATATATATATATATGTACATATATATATGTACATATATATATATATATATGTATATATATATATATATATATATATATATATATATATATATATATATATATATATATATGTAAGCTACCATAATCCCGGGAATTCATAAAATTTAATCCTTTTAACATGGTTAAATGTTTAATTAATATTAGATGAATTTAGTTGCATCATACCGAGAGAGAGAGAGAGAGAGAGAGAGAGAGAGAGAGAGAGAGAGAGAGAGAGAGAGAGAGAGAGAGAGAGGGGGGGGGGGAATTCACTGTAATTTCCCCTTAACAAATGGTTTGAGTTTTGGGGTGGGGTGGGGCTTAGGGCAGGCAAACACATCTTTCACTAACAAAAATGTATTTATTTAGGTACGCGTGAAGAATATCTTCTATATAATCTTTAACCATAACTAAAGATTATTTAATTCTTCACTCCTCATGGAAAAAAAAAGAGTGAACATTTATTCTTACTGTAAATTTTTTTCTAAAAATATTTGGCAGCAGTTGTTCGCAATATCTCCAAAATCTTGAAATTGCTCTCCATCGTTTTCTTCCTTAAAAGTGAAGGACGATATACTAATTACTCTAATGTCTTGTCGTAGTCAAATTAAAAGCCAAAAGGCAAAGAGTGGGGAAGCGGGTCTTTAGCCCGAAACAACGCAATTGCGCGAGCTGATTTAAGAATTAATGATGATACGAGCCTTCGCCGAGCTGTATACACAACAGAATACGGGTCACGCATCATGTGCTGAAAAGAGAATAATAACAAGTCCCAACCACAGGGAAACTCCATCATCCTTTAATAGGACTAAAACCCAAGGATTGGAGTAAATTAATGAAGTCATTACCAGGCCACCAGAGAGTGGATGTCTCTGGTAATCTATTACGCTTGGGGCCGTTTAATCCTGCCCCGAACATAATCTACTTGTTTCAGTTTTATACCCCTCTACACAGGCATGTAATCTCTTAGGCTGCCCGTTTAAAAACTAGTTGAACGGGAATGAAAGCATGTAGAAATAAATCTAAAGGTTTGTGTATTTGCAATAAAAATTTCTGATACACACACATATATATATATAATAAATATATATATATATGTATATATATATATATATATATATATATATATATATATATATATATATATATATACTGTATATATGGATATATATTTCAAAAAAGCATAAATGATAGCAGAAAGTAATCCGTAGAATCTGACTGGTTAGTTAACACGATGGGGTCATGATATATGGTTCAAAGTTTTTCCCGTTGATATTTATAACAAATATTAAAATATCTGATCACACACACCTACATATACATATATATATATATATATATATATATATATATATATATATATATATATACACACACACACACACACACACATATATATATATATATATATATATATATATATATATATATATATGTGTGTGTGTGTGTGTGTGTGTGTAATCAGATATTTTAATATTTGTTATAAATATTAACGGGAAAAACTTTGAACCACATATCATGACCCCATCGAGTTAACTAACCAGTCAGATTCGACTGATTACTTTCTGCTATCATTTATGCATTTTTGATAACCACTATGATCTCTAGACTTCCTAAAGTTCATCGTAGCTGTTGACAACATTAAATTTCTTAAAATCAAAGAACACACAAACTTATATATATATATATATATATATATATATATATATATATATATGTGTGTGTGTGTGTGTGTAAATAAACATATGTACATATATATATATATATACAGTATATATATATATATATATACACATATATATATGCATATATATACATATACATGCATACATATTTATATATATATATACATACATATATATATACATATATATACATATAAATATATACATATATATACATATAAATATATATACATATATATATATATACATACATATATAAATATAAATATATACATATATATACATATAAATATATATACATATATATATACATACATATATAAATATATATATGAATAAATATATATATACATATATAAATATATATATATATATATATATATATATATATACATATATATAAATATATACATATATATATAGATATATGTATATATATACACACATATATAAATATATATATATATATATATATATATATATATATATATATACATATACAAATATATACATATACACACACACACACACACACACACACACACATATATATATATATATATATATATATATATATATATATATATATATATACAGTTTATAAAGCCTAGGGATTTTCGTCAAAAAGAAAATCCTGAATGAATCAGTTTCATAAATATCTAAAACCAACGTCTGTGCATCTTGATTACTATGCACTGATGCAGTCCCGTAGATGTTCCCTCCTAAGCTAGTCATTTCGTAATTTACCAGTCTAAAATAATCTTACTTAAGTTTAACAAATTTATGGCATTAAGTACATTATGTGATCCCTTTTGTATACTGT
The DNA here is from genome assembly GCF_036898095.1 of Palaemon carinicauda. NCBI lineage: Eukaryota > Metazoa > Arthropoda > Malacostraca > Decapoda > Palaemonidae > Palaemon > Palaemon carinicauda. The sequence continues at coordinate 142,470,188 of NC_090726.1, read as the reverse complement.
ACAGTATAGAAATTCAGCTAAAAAAAATAAATGCATTTTCCGGAAAACAGTTCCCGGGTTAGCATACTAGACCTCAGAATCTGTGTAAAATTTAATTCGATATAAAATTACGTTTAAGAAAGAACATTAACGACAAGCAACTAGTAAAATGTATTTAACTGTACATTGAATTACATTACACAGCAAAATGCATCGATGACAAGAGTATATAAAAACTCCCACGTGAATTAGATATCAATGGGTTATTTTTTCTTAATTGAGCAAATTATCATAAAAAACCCTACTTTAAAAATATCTAGAGAAACTGAACTCGTCAGGAATATGCATAGAAAAGTTGACATCATATTATATCTCTCTTGATGGTTGGGTGGTTTGAATCCTAGGACTTAATGCTTTTCCCTTTTAGGTGCCATTTATTCCTAGGTAAAATTAATCTTACATTATGTTAAATGCGCTACAGTATTTGAATATAAAAGATGTATGTAAAATAAAAAAAAAAATAAACAATTCAACGAATAAACCAATATCTACTGTATGAGTTCGACGACGTCAATTAGAAGAATGCATTAATTCCAATATTTTTTTTTTTTCACTTTTCTTTCCATGGCTGAACACAACATACTTAAGTATGCATGTAAATTTATGTATGTATGTATATATATACATATATATAACATATACATATATATATATATATATATATATATATATATGTGTGTGTGTGTGTGTGAATCATAAAATGAAAAGTGACCAAGCCCTAGACACGAAATTACGCCAGAATCTTTTATCCGGCAGTTGAAAACGGCTGTTTTTTATCTTGTTTTGTTTGTATATGTATGTATGTATGTATGTATGTATGTATGTATATATGTATGTATATATTTATATATATACCTGTATATTATATATATATATATATGTATATATATATATATATATATATATATATATATATATATATATATATATAAGCACATACGAACATAAACACATAAATATTCATACAAATATATATATATATATATATATATATATATATATATATATGAAAAAACCACTGACAAACCACATGATGGAATAGTTACAAATATAATTAGCAGAAATGAAAGCATCCATAGTTTGAAGAAAAATCGAAAAAAAAAAAAACATTTGTTTCTTTAGTTCGCTGTTTGTTCCTGCAACAAAATCGATTGCATAACTGAAGCCAAACGGAGTATCCTCCCTACCTCCTCCCTCCCCCAACGGGGAGGTATCCTCTTCACCGGACATCGTGCCTCATCATTGCAAGGGACCTCCCTTCCCTCTCCCTGAACCCCGGAAAATGTCAAGAACGTCCTCAGTATAAGATTGGTGAGGGCGGTGACATTCTCTCTCTCTCTCTCTCTCTCTCTCTCTCTCTCTCTCTCTCTCTCTCTCTCTCTCTCGTACTTAGCACCGCCGTTAGTGAAGCCAATTAATAGGGAAATTATTAATTAAGTTTCTAAAATATATTTTGGAAGTACTCTCCTACCTTCCAATAATTTTGAAAAAATAATGAATTTATGATATATTCAGTAAATAATTTTGTAAAGAGAAATGGAGAAAAGGGTCAGAAAAATTTTGTCAGTAACAACGTTAAGTATCAAAATTTATTAAATTTTATCAGATAAAACCTGTAAATATTCGATTGTTTTCTGGTCGCTATTTTATGCTAAAAACACATTCATAACCGTAAATCCCTTCTTGCCTGAGTAAGATCAGTATATATATATATATATATATATATATATATATATATATATATATATATATATATATATATATATATATATTTATATATATATATATATATATATATATATATATATATAGAAGCTGACTTTTAAAATTTCCCTTCAAAATATTGAATTCTAAATTCATAACCTTATTAAGAGTAGACATCAACTCAATATTTCACGTACGAGAGAGAGAGAGAGAGAGAGAGAGAGAGAGAGAGAGAGAGAGAGAGAGAGAGAGAGAGAGAGAGAGAGAGGATATTCATCCATATTTCACACACAGATTGGGGTTTCCACGTTTATTAATATGAACATCCATACAAAGACAGAATACCACATCCAGTTCCTTTAAACCATCCGAGTCATATTTAATTTACCACTATCAATTCTCTCTCTCTCTCTCTCTCTCTCTCTCTCTCTCTCTCTCTCTCTCTCTCTCTCTCTCTCTCTCTCTCTCTCTCTCTCTCGCAAGAAAAATACTCAAAACCTAATATTACACGATCATGAAAATATGACCAACTCATGCGGCATCCAATAACCTTAGAGTCTTCATCGTATAGAAAATTTTATTACATAACACTAGAAAATAAATGTTACAAATAATAACTAGTTAATAGTGATCTTCGTCCTTTTATTGGAGGGTCATCGTGACAGGGAAATTATTGTGAAATCTAGGAGAGAGAGAGAGAGAGAGAGAGAGAGAGAGAGAGAGAGAGAGAGAGAGAGAGAGAGAGGGGAGAGAGAGAGAGAGAGAGAGATGACAACTAAAACAACAGATCAGTCTTTAGAACAGGAATTGTCATACAAATTCAGAAAATAGAACCATTCAATTGAAATTAACAGCTTGGTATTGCAAGAAACGAAATGTTCCCAGAATTAAACTGTACGGGAATTGCTAGTCTTCCCGTGGTAAATGTGGGCTTTAGTAGCCTTGTGGATGTAACGTAGCATCGTTAATGAAAGATGAAATCTCACTTGACAGGAAAATAGAGAGCTGGTACTATTCGGAAGAAGAATATTGTAAGGCATCATTCTTAAACTAGGTTATGAAAAGAGCTGCACATACTAGTAAACCGAGTCATTCAAAAGTAACCAAAAGTATTATATTACACATCGTCTTCTCTTCCTTCTCCTGCATCATTTGTAATTTCTAATCACCCATTCTGTTATTCTTAATGCCCATCAATTCTTTGTCATTCTGATTACATGTCCTTTCCATGTTCATTTCTTTTCCTTACATGTTAGAATATCCTCTACTTTACTTTGCTCTCGTACCCATGTTGCTCTTTTTCAGTCTCTTATCGTTATTCTCATAATTATTCTTCCCATAGTTCTTATGAGTTGTGATTAACTTATATTTTAAGGCTTTAGTAGGACTCTAAGTTTCTGATGCATTATCTGATACTGGTCTGACCATCTGATGAAAATTTAGAGAAAATGGCATTTTACTTTTCATAACCTAATTTTGTTTACCAAACGCCCTCCATCCCATGCTTATCCTTCTGTTAATTTCGGTCTTGTGTCCTGGGGAAACACTTACTGTCTGTCCCAAGCAAGTTTATTCATTAAAAATTTGTCGAAGTTCGTCAATAACCCTTTCTTTCGGCATTTTCCTTGACCATAATCTCAAGTTTCATTTATATCAATTTCTAGTTCTACATTTAAGTATTCAAATCTTGTAACATCTTTTCGGATTTCTTCAATGAATCATTAAACAGAAATATGTCATCTGCAATTCTTAGGTTGTTAAAGTTTTCCCTTTTAATGTTAATTCCTACATGTTCCTAATCAAAATTCTTAAACACTTCATCTAAACAACCTGTGAATAATTTTGGAGAAATGAGGTCTCCCTGTCTAACTCCTTTCTCACTCACTTTATATAGTTTCAAGATTGCTGTACTTCCCGTACAGATATATTCAAGTGGTCTAAAATGAACTATTCCTTGTCTTTGAAGGGTTTTCATTACTGGTGAAGATTTGATATAATCAAAAGCTTTCTCACCGTACATATATATTCAAGTGGTCTGAAATCAACTATTCCTTGTCTTTGAAGGGTTTTCATTACTGCTGAAGATTTGATATAATCAAAAGCTTTCTCATAGTCTATAATGCCATACATAATGGTTTGTCATACTCTGTTGATTTTTCCATTAGATGGTTAATTACAAGAATATAGTAAGTTGTTGAATACCCGCTTATAAAGCAAGCCTCTTCTCTCGATTGATTAAAATTTTAGCTGTTTCTATTCGGCCTAATGTGATCTTTGTAAATATTTTATATAATACCGAGAGCAAACTTATTTGGCGGTATTTTTTTTTAGGTATGTGTGCCCATCACGATTTGTGTTGAAAAAAGTGGACTGCACTCGTTTTATAAATGACTCATGAATATGGAACACAGAGCATACCTTTGAATAACACATATGAGAGAGAGAGAGAGAGAGAGAGAGAGAGAGAGAGAGAGAGAGAGAGAGAGAGAGAGAGAGAGATTCCTACACCTATGCTTGTGTAAAACTTATGATTCTGGAGTATTGAAAAAGTTCGCTTCTCAATATATAGGTGTGGATCATTCGTAAAATTCTTCGTGTGTAAGGCCAACGACTATTCTACAATATAATCCTTGGCCTCATGGCTCAAGTTCCTGAAATTGCTGGAAAAAGCTGTCTTTTCCAAAGTGATGCTTTCGGAAGGGTTTATATCATTTATATATATAGT
>NC_090726.1:142428220-142460720 GCF_036898095.1 Palaemon carinicauda | reverse complement strand
CAAACATATTTCTAGATACTACAGGGTGGACGTTACGTGAACAAGAACAAGTGTACGGATAATAAATCGTTTGAATATTCCCTTACAACCGGGGAATCTGTGGGTATTACTGCCTTACTCATGTTTGAGTTTTCTTTCATAATTGTGGCAGCTTTTAATTATTAGCACCTCAAGATGTGATGCCCAAATACGTATAAAGTTACTAAATGACTTACAGTCACTGATGTATTGAGGCCATAGTCCTACACTGTCTTTCCCCATCTCCTTAAACAACATCTCTCTGAGTTCATTTCCCAGCTTCAATGGTGGACACACTCAGAATTGGCTAAGCCATTTGTGACTATAACCATATTTCAACAACTATAACAGCACCTACTAGTAACAAATGCTCCTCTTCTGACATGTCGACAATCACTGACGGTTGTGCTAGCACTGGACACTGTTTACTGTACTTCACGTGTATCACACACGCTCATATACTGTAACGGTATTTCTGTATTTTTTTTTTTTTTTTTTTTTTTTTTTTTTTTCTTTTTGTCATCAACTGTCTTCCCTATCACTGATAACCTGTTTAATTCTTTGTGTTCTTGGAACATTTCGTTTGAATTTTTGTGCCGTTCCTCCCTGGAATGGGTTGTATTTAAACTAATGCTCCGTCGAAATAAAGTTAGTTGCATTTACCCTGCTTCCCAATTAATAGCTAATTAGTGCATCCGCACATAAGCTGGTGCATCCGCAGACTAGTGACCACCGGAGTGTCCCGCTCCCTTCCGCCTTCCCCTCCACTGCTGTGTCTTACTGTTTGATGATGCCACTCTCACACACTGACTCTACTATGAACACCAACCCCCTGAAACTACCGTCCTTCGCCAGAGGAGAAGCGTTTGCTTGGTTCCAGCGTGCTGAAGTCTAGTTCCGCATCAAGGGCGTAACTCAGTCAAACACCAAAACAGATTACGTTCTCGCGGCGATCCCCAAGGAGACTTTCCAGGAAATCTTTGATTAGCTGTGCGAGGAAGAGGATACACAAATAATGTCCTACCACCCTCAAATCTTACCTCCAAGAGCAATACTTACCATCGCCAGCCTCCCCCATAGCGAAAAGTTTTCAGCTCTCTCAACAACCGTTGGGGAACCAAAAGGCTTAGCTCACCCTCATGGAAATAACCAGCATCGCTCGTCCGCAACCGCCCGTAGACAGCTCTCATCTTGAAGTGAATCTACTTCGTGGCCTTTGGGTATGGCGCCTACCTGAACCTGTACGCACTGCCAACCCTGACGTTGATATTTTGCCCATGAAGGACCTGATGACCAAAGTCAACGCCCTTATGGCCAGCCACTTCATCACCTTCAAGTCCTACATCAGCACCTCCACTCCTGACCAAGTGGACAGCTATTGAACATCAACCAAACCTGATGTGAATACGGTAGGACACACACGCTCACTCCATGACGTGCTTGAGCGCCGACAAAACCTCCCAACTCTCATTACTCGCTCACGCACCAACCAAGACCTTTACAGCCACATCCTGATGCCCATCGGACACAGTTATGCTATAACCACTCCAGATTCAGGGCTGCTGCGAAGAAATGTTTGAACGTTTGTCATTGGGCAAAAAACTTGTAAGTAGGCCATCGCCTGCAGCAGGGGCCTCCCCTGTCACTAATCTTTTCTTTTTACATGATGCAGGTTCAAGCATGCGATTTTTGGTGGACACAGGTGCTTGCTGTTCTTTTCTGCCAAGGCCACTCTCCAGGACACGACATAGTCTGTTTAAGTCTGCCGACATCTGCCTGGTAGCTGCTAGCACATCTGTGATAACCACCCACGATTATGAAACCCTCACAATATCGTTTGGAAACGCCAAAGATAATTGGAAGTTTCTTGTGGCTGATGTCACATTGCCAATCCTCGGTGCGGACTTCCTCTCACATTTCTAACACCTGGTTGATGTCGCTCACCGTCAGTTAGTCAACTCGGATTTCAACCACTTGACACCTCTCCAACTATCCACCCCAAACTCGTTCTCACGGATGCCTAAGCCCTCTTACATCATACCCGGATGTTTTCCATCTAGAATTTCGTCAAATGCCCATGGTTCCCGCTAAACACAGTATTTATCACCATACCAAGATGTCAGTGCCCCCAATGTTTTCCAGATTCATACGTCTGGCACCGGATTGTTTGGCAGACGCTAAGCAAACTTTCGCCAAAATGGAAGAAATGGGCCTTTTCCAAAAGGCCTCAAGCCCATGGTCGTCACTCTTCCACATCATCCTGAAGAAAGAGTGCTCTCTGCATCCATGTGAGGATTAAAGTTGCCTGAACATGCTGACATAACTGGACCACTAACCCCTCCCAAACATCACCGACGTAACCTCGTACTTGCATCAAGCGAAGGCTTTCTCCACACTCGATCTCCTGAAGGGGTATTATCAGATGCCCATGAACCCAGATGACATCCCCAAGACTGCCATCACCACCCCCTTCGGTACATACATCTTTAATTACTCCTGTTTTGGCCTTCGTAATGCTGGGGCCAATTTTCAACGTCTCATGGACATCCCCTTAGGAGACCTCCACTTCTGTGTATGTAACATGGACGATATACTTGTGCTCTCTTCCTCTAAAGAGGAACACCTCCATCACCTATGCATCATCCTCGACCACCTTCAACAGAACGGTCTTGTAGTCTGGTATGACAAGTGTACCTTTGGCACTAACGAAGTATCCTGCTTAGGGCACCGCATCACTCCTAAAAGAGTCTACCCCCTCCCTGAGAATTTAGCAGCCATTCTGACCTTATCCACGCCCTCGACTGTCAAAGCACTGCAAAAGTTCTTGGGTATGATCAACTATTATTACCGTTTCCTGCCAGCCATTGCCACTACTCTTGTCCCCCTCGGCCAAAAGATCTAAAGTGGGGTCCCCTTCAAGAAGCGGTCCTCTGCAACGCAAAGAATGCCCTATAAACTGCTGCTGCTCTCACATTTCCCGTGGCACATGCACCTCTCCTTCTCTCCACTGATGCCAGTGAAATCGCTATTTGGGTAGACCTCGAGCAGGTGATCAATGGGTTGCCCCGCCCATTGGCCTTCTTCAGTAGAAAACTCTCTAAGGCAGACTCCGGTTACTCTACCTTCAATTGTGAATTGCTGGCAGTGCACTTGACTGTCTGTCACTTTCAGCACTTCTTGGAAGGTAAGCCCTTCGTCATTTGCATGCACCACATCCCTCTTGTGCACGCCTTCAGACAGTCCAATGCCTGATCCGCCCGTCAACGCTGACATCTCTCCATCGTGGCTGACTACAATTGTACCCTTCAACAAGTCATGGGAAAATGAATACCGTTGCCGATAACCTGTCACGAAACACATTGACCGTCATCCACCTGGGATCGGATCACAACGCCTTGGCAGAAGCCCAATGAAAAGATCCAGAGTACCAAGTATGTAGGACATCCTGCACATACCTCCGTTGGGAAGACGTCTCACTCGACGACTCCTATGCCACCCTTCTCTGTGATGTCAGTACTGGTAGACCTAGACCGTGATACCTTCTACCATGCGCCAACAGATATTTGATTTCATTCATGGCCTTTCACATCCCTCGTGCCATTCAGTTACCGAAGACAAAGTTCATTTGTCATGGCATTACTAAGGATGCTAAGGATTGAGTCCCGCTTGTACTCCATGCCAAACTTCAAAAGTACATTAACACACGGATTCAGGAGTGGGCAACTGTCCTCAACCTCAGCAGTGCTTTTCCCACATTTACACCAATGTTCTAGGTCCCCTACCAACATCACAAGGACATTGTTACCTGTTTACCGTCATCAACCCCTCAACTCGTTGGACTGAAGCCATTCTCATGGAAACTGCAACGTCAGTACTGGTAGACCTAGACCAGAATACCTTCTCCCATGCGCCGACAGGTATTTGATTTCATTCATGGCATTTCACATCTCTCGTGCCATTCTACTGCACAGTTACTGAAGACAAAGTTCATTTGTCATGGCATTACTAAGGATGCTAAGGATTGGGTCCCACCTGTACTTCATGCCAAACCTCAAAAGTACATTAACACACGGATTCAGGAGTGGGCAACTGTCCTCAACCTCAGCAGCACTTTGTCCACATTCACATCAATGTTCTAGGTCCCCAACCCAAATCACAAGGACATTGTTACCTGTTTACCATCATCGACCCCTCAACTCGTACGCCTGAAGCCATTCCCATGGAAACTGCAACGTCCGCCACGTGTACATCTACCTTACTCTAAGGATGGACATCGAGATTTGGTATCCTGGAGTATATAACTTCAGACAAGGGGACCACTTTCACCTCTCAATAGTGGACATCATTATCAAATCTCTTGGGAATCGCCATATATCATACAACCGCATACAACCCTGCTGCTAACGGAATGGTTCAACATTTTCACCGTACCCTCAAAGCCACTTTGATGTATCGCTGCAAAGACTCTAACTGGTTTACTCAGCTTCCCTGGGTCCTCTTGGTATTAAGAACCTCTTCTACGGGCACCCTGAATGTCTCAACAGCTGAAATAGTATACGGCAACGTGTTGGTCGTCCCTGCTGATTGTCTTTTGTCAACAATCTTCTCCGACAATCTCCAGCGCCTACGTCATGTTGTGGGTTGGTACTATCCATTTCCACAAGAACAGCTACCGAGATGAGTAGCTGTAAATTCTCTTGTCTCATTTAGTGTTATTCGACCATTGGTGATCATCTGAAGGGCATATATTTTCAGTCTGCAAGCTTTCCCAGCGTAATCATTTTGTAAATTGTTGTTGTTTTGATTGGATGTCTTTGTTGCTGGGCTTCTATTGTCAACTCCTCTTTCTTCCTTGTCATATAACATTTGATAGTCAACATCTGACGTATATATTCCAATTCTATGTGGACAACTTTCCCCGTACTGAAGTGAGAGATGACACCTCTAACATAAGCACCAATGACAGAAATACTACAGGAATTAAGACACTATCTCTGCATTAAGTCAGAGTAAAAAATATTTGTAGCTTTTCTGTAAACGGGTATAACATATTAGTTTTTTTTTTCTATTAAAAAGGACGTCAAGGAAGGAGGGACTTTTTCTTTGCCGATCTAGGCTGTAATATTCTATGAAAAATATAAGTATATATAAGACTAATAAAGTATTATGGAGGTCACAGTTTTAGGGTAAACGCACGCCATCATTTTAAAAAGGCAAAAATGCTCGCTAAAAATCCGTTCACATGCTAATCAAATTAAGTTTAGTTTAACACGACTTACTGAATAACAACACCATGCTAGAGAGAGAGAGAGAGAGAGAGAGAGAGAGAGAGAGAGAGAGAGAGAGAGAGAGAGAGAGAGATTCACCAATACGATGTAGCTAAATTCAATTTTACTCGAGCTGCCATATGAGATCAATGGAAACACTCGAGTACCTGTAAGATCAATCCGAATTTCCGTCCATAGACCCTTCTCCCTTGAAGACTGAACGAGTGGAATGGAGATAGAAACCTATTTATTCTGTTTACATAGACATTATACACACTCGCAAGGAAACAAAATTGTTTCCTTGAACAGGTACCGGTCTATCAAAGAACTAACTGTGAGCCGTGGATTCGAAAGATTTTTTTTTTTTTTATTTGGTTAGCAAGTGATTTTTCCCTTTACAAGAGTAAAACGTAGCATCAACAAAATCACAATCAGGTTTTTACATATATCTGAACAAAACCAAATTCTGAACCGAGATGGTTGTACAATTTATGTTTTTTCATATGGTTAGAACTTCCGATCTTCAAAATGTGGTGAACTACAGAGAGAGAGAGAGAGAGAGAGAGAGAGAGAGAGAGAGAGAGAGAGAGAGAGAGAGAGAGAGAAGGGGGGGGCTGTGTAAATACCACATTACTTTATATATTGTATTTTGAATTCTACACATACAGTTATCGAATTTGTTTAGTCATCTAAAAATGCTTACCGTCGAGGTAGCAAGCGTCAAGGCACCAAACATTTGAACACTTTTGGTTTAGCAGAAGAGAATAAGGGTAAGGCTGACCCTTTTGATACTACTCGGGTGGTAAGCTATATTAATTTCTCGGAAAAAGAGCAAGTGGAAAGAAAAAATAAAGCAAATGCAGTCAGAATCAAAAGAAAGCAGACACTTTTGTGCTACTTCCAACTTAAACTTTCCAATAATAAAATAGAATTAACATCAATTGGGAATATCTTAACAACTTGAGATTTGCAGATAACATAGTTCATGGGAGGAATTGCAGAAGATTATATGAGATTTAAATCGAGATAGCAGAAATGTAGGAATGGAAATTAATATAAGTAAAACTAAGATGATGACATCAGGAAAATGCCCCTTTCTATACTATGAAAAGTATTTAATCAGATGATCTTACCGTTATCAAGTTATGCATCAGAGACTTTGATATTTACTAAAGCCTGAGAACATAAGTAAGTTACAACTCACAGAGCTATAGAAAGAATAATGATGGGAATACTACTAAGAGACAGAAAACGAGAGACATGGATACGAGAACAAACTAAATTAGGGGATATGCAAACAAGGTAATAAACAAAAAGGGCATGGACAGGACATATAATGAGAATGACCAAACAGATGGACATTAGGAATAACAGAGTGGCTGGCCAGAGATTGCAAAAGAAGCAAGGGAAGGAAGAGAAGACGATGGATTGACGAACTAAGAAAGTTTGCGGCTGTGGACTGGCATAGAAAGACCATAAACACGCGCAAGTGCAAGGATATGTCTAAGACCTTTGTTCTACAGAGGATTAGTATCATATATATATATATATATATATATATATATATATATATATATATATATATATATACTAATCATATAAATAGGCTTATTTAGTTGCCTGTTTATATAAAGAGGCGACGGGTTGCCTAATGATGTAAAACTATTTCTATCTTTACAATTCTTTTATTTTCAATTTCAACAGAATAATTTTCACCTAATTATTAACATTCCTAAATTCTTGTTTTACTTTTATCTTTGTTCTTTTTTTACAGATTTTTGAAGATTATTTGTTGCACGAATAATGATATTAAACAGTATATAGTAAAAAAATTGATACAGGTAATTAATCAGAATTTTGGTAATAATAGTATAATATCCATAATTGATAGTATCAAAAACCTTAATTGGATGTTTTGTATAATAAGGTTTTCACTATATACTGTTTAATAAATTATTAATATCATTATGATTGTGTAACAAATAATCTTGAAAAAAAAAAACTGTACAAAAATATAAAAATAAAACATGGCCTTTGAATTGTTAATTTGTTAAATAAAAATTAATCTGTTAACATTCAAAATAAAAGAAATCTAAAAAAAGAAAGAAATAGTTTTACATCATTTGGCAATCCGTCGCCTATAGCAACTAATTTAGCCTATTTACGTAATTAGGCAGTAAAACGCCTATTTGCGTAAATAGGCAATTTACAAGATTAAACTTGACATATACACACATCTGTTATCCCATCCTACTTGACAGCTTGAATGTGATAGGCTTTAGTTATCTAATTAGGCTAAGTGATTAGGTCAACGGAAAAACAATGAGTTTTAGAGACCCATTTTCACAAGCAAGATACTCAAGATAGATTCCACCAGGAAGAGGGACAAAGAATTTCTGGTGAAAATACATTGTATCTCAGTTAACCTGGCCAATGCTAAGACCTGAAAGCCAACCAACCCAGGAGAAAAAAAAATCGTATAGCGAAAATATAAGAAAAGCTATTCGGAATTATTTCTAAAAATGGTCAAATATCAAACATTCAGGGCTACGGGTTTTTTTTCAATTTTCCCGCTAGATTAAACAAGAATCTTCCTTTAAATCAGAGGACATGTTAAGCTTGGATCTTTGAATTACGGAGCAAACGGAAATATTAGACTTTTCTTTCTGTTCAGTATGGCACTCATCACTCAAATAATCTTATATAAAACTTTTTTTTAGTGATGAAAATTCAAAATTTCCAAATCTGTATACACAGGGATCTGAAGAGCTGGGTTAGACAAGGCTACTGGACTATTTAGTTATATTGACTCAATTTTATTTTACTCAAACCATTCTTGCAATGTTACTTCGCATGAACGTGATTGTATTCCATTTGACCACTTCCCATATAATATATCAGAGGAATTAAAGAATGAGCCTTTTCTGGTATTGCCTATTCACAAAATGCCGAAAATAATACGATTTAAGTACGACCCAACTACAAAATTTATATATTTTTTTTTTCATGCCAACCATACATAGATTATTTCAGGTGTGTATTTTCCAAGTTCTCTCATGTATTGATAAACTAACTATACGAAACACAAATTTGGTTAAGGACACAATATTGCATTGCGTTTGGGGATCTGAAATACAACACCAATATGCGTGCTCGAAATTCCCAGTGAAAACCTTGGAAATGTGCACACCCAAGCGTATGATGATCCTGCCCTTAAGTACATGGTTTCATATGGGAGCATTGTTTAAAGGATACCAGAAATTCTTCACTAACTTCTAAAATGGAAAGGGGAATCTAGAACGTGAGACCAAACACGCTAAAGCATATTCAAGTTGAATTTATGTAAGCCCTCCTATTTGGAGGATAGGACTCAAAGCCGCAGATTACCTTCTACGGTGGATAATTGATGCCTGTTATCAAGTAACTAGTGTACCTGGACGGTCTAAAATGCTGTCAAATATTTAGATATCCTGTACAAGAACACGCATACACACAGATTCCACCCTTCCCATCCCCTACTACACCACGGCAGTTCTGGTTTCCGAGTGTACCTCTTGGAATCGGGGTAACCCCAAGAACAAGGGTATGACAACTTCTCTCCTCCTTACCCGAGGGACGGGGAGAGACTAAGTAGTTATTAGTCTGAACATTTGCTCTTTATTTTATGGAGGAGATAATGACATCGTAAAGGATGGTAAATAGCATAAGTTGACTTTCGTTTGCTACATCCATCTGTTTCATTCAATGGGTAGAAATAAATAAGATTACATTATGAATAAAAAATATATTTCATTATATTCTCGCTCAGTTCCTTAAAAATCTCCTGAAACAAGGATACCAATTAATAATTATTCCAAGTTAACGCTAAAGCACAACCACTATCAATCATCACATAAAAGAAGTGTATGGCAGGAAAATAGTCTGAAGATATTTTTCTTTACAACATAAAAATCATAGATTGCAATACTGATATCCAACTTACAAAATAGCAAGTCTAAGAAAGAAAGCGAAGCAGATATAAACGAAATACTTCAGATGCATTGAGCACAATTCAAACAAAAAATATATCCCTCTTAGGAGTCATTCACCACCCACACAAGAAGACAATATATCAAGAGGACAAAAGTGAAACATCATCAATATTGGCCTCAAAGAATTCTGACTTGTTCTAAAAGAAAAATCAAACAGTTCTTATCAATTTCTCACAGCCTTCATCGTTTTTTAAAACAAAAGAGAAAGATGGAGGGGGTTGAAGAGTATAGGAATGAATGATAATCAACGAATACTTTGATCAGAGAGAGAGAGATAGAGAGAGAGAGAGAGAGAGAGAGAGAGAGAGAGAGAGAGAGAGAGAGAGAGAGAGAGAGAGAGAGATTAGAAAAACTTCTATTTTTAATATACTATCGAAGATTCCAAGCCACATTCATTCTTCAGGTCAAAATGAAGGTTGAACATGTTAAATTAAACACAGAGTTCATGAAACTTCCTCCTTATTATTACTTTAAAGTTAGATATTTTCCCCGACCTAATATCAAACCTATCCACTTTAAGATTTTTTATCGAATATCCATTTCATCTTACTTTGAATCCATAACTAACATATATATTAAATGAAAAAAAAAAGCTGCTTCAATTCTTTTACGTCCACTTGCATTGATGTCCAAAACTTCACTTCTATCTAAATATAATTAACTGAAAAATCGTTCACATTCCAAATTTACACTCCAAAATACAATTTCCTTTTACAGATCTTTGACCCTATTACCTTTCTCAGTTAACCTATCACGACACTCCTTAGCTCGTCCTACCATTACTCCAAAATACATATACAAATGAACCTTTTCTATTTCCCCACCACCCATTGAACATAACTTTTGACGTGATTTTTAACTTATCTTAATTACCATACTAAATTGACTTTACACTTTTCTACTTTTTAAGACTTTCAAACGCTTCAATAAAGTGTGCTTTCTCTTCACTATTTCCAATACTCCACGCGTCATTTGTAAATATCACCTTGACACTCCATTTACGGCCCTTTCTCTTATCAAACACATTTTCTCATCATTTCACTCATAAAAATATTGTACATGCCATGAAAACAAACAGTAACTCTATCTTCTACATAATTCAAGTAATGCTTGTAAGATTTTTTAACATCTTGACTGCTCTTATCAAATAGTCTTCTACATTGAACATACTGTACAACTACTGATCCCATCGAACCTCTTCCTGTTATACGCAAGCCTATTGAAAACGATCCCTGCCTGACGATCTACTGGACTGAGGTTAGAGTCCCACTCAAGCTCGATAGTTTCTTGTAGCGTCTGCAACCTCATCATCTTTGTGAACTATGGATGGGGGGTTTGGAAGAGCCTACATTTCTACCTGCTAAGTCATCAGCAGCCATTACCTAGCCCTCCTTGGTCCTAGCTTGGGTGAAAATGAGACTAGAGCACTTGTCTCTGCCATTCCTGAGTGACATTTAAACCATATATAACCATTCCCCTTAACCATCAAATTCCTCTCAAAACTATTATATAGTGAAGACTTGTTCCACAAACTCTCAATATTGCCTAAACATTCCGCAGAGTCCATCCCAGTTACCTATATGACACTCTTGACCTACATTCTACCAAACGCTCCCCAATACATGACATGGTTTTCATTCGCTAATATCACACTGACCCTTTTAAAAAAAGAACAAATATTTAAGTCGCCCATTCCTCTCAAACTTTTCCTCATAAAGATGTACCTTACATAATATTCACCAAACCAGGATTTCACAATTTCACCACTGCGCCTCATCATCTCTTTGTAATTATATTCAATTAACTCACATTCTCATCCTAAAAATTTGCACTCACGATGCTAAGCAATTATAGCATGTTGAATGACATAGGAAAAATTAATCTATTGATGAAAAAAAAGGGAAAACATTGGGTTTCAACCACAGAAAAAATGGGTAGATTGAAATCTAGGGTGTGTGGAAGACATCGGCGAATTGCGCGATGTTTGTAATGGGGTTTAACAAGATACTGGTGAATATTCTACGCAGGTATAATGAGTGGGTAGTGCAAAAGTTTTTTTAACAAAGGGCTCATTTTTTCTTGAAAGCCCTCCCCTGTTAAGAAAGATACTTGATAAAAGTATCTTATATTTACTAATTTGATCAGGAGAGAGAGAGAGAGAGAGAGAGAGAGAGAGAGAGAGAGAGAGAGAGAGAGAGAGAGAGAGAGAGAGAGAGGGGGGGGGGGCCTAATGTGTGACCGTGACCAGAAACTTTAAGGTGGGAAAACTGTTCTCATCCTAACAAAGACAATTAAGGGAACAGAAGTCCCTCGTCATCAACATAAATTCAAACGTTTACGTCTTCTTTAAAATAAAAACTTTGTACTCTTCTTGTTTCACCTCAGTTACGAGAATCAACAATAACGCAAAAATTTTAGTAAGCACAAAATATGTGGAAAATAATACACTGATTTTTTTATGTAATATCTGCATGTAATACCCCCACATATAAATTAGGTAGTTTTGGATTTTCTTCAACGCCTGAATCAACTAATAATAAAGAGATAAAAGAATATAAACACTCTCCCAGTTAAATAACATAATTAATGATCCCATCGAAACTATCATTATCTAAAGATAACAATCAATCACTGCATACCCGTTAGAAGTTAATAATCATAAATGCATTAATTACGCAATTTGAAACATTGCATAACCAACAAAAAATAATTCAATCAATTATATGCTTATTACTAATAGCATTCGTTTTAAATGCTTGAGGGTACACTCGGGCACACTATTCCATCTTATTCTCTTCCTCTTATGTTGTTTTTTTTTCTTTTAAGTTTTTATGGTTTATAAAAGGCCTATTTTAATGTTACTGGTTTTAAATGATTTAATTTTTATCGTTCATTACTTTGCTTGTAGTCTATTAATTTCCTTATTTCCTTTCCTCACTGGGCTATTTCTCCCTGATGAAGCCATTGGGCTTATAGCATCTTGCTTTTCAAACTAGGGTTGTAGCTTAGCTAATAATAATAATAATTATAATGAGCTATAGTGAATATTTTAGTTAAGCAGATTCTTTTGTTTTAGCTTAATAAAAATATCAATATCAAGTATACTATTTAACAAATGAGTATCTCCTAAGCCCCAATTACTATAACCCAGCTTGAAGAAAATAAACAAAAAGTCAAAATGAAATCCCTTGTTATATCCAGTATATGAGAGTATTTCAAATGAATCTGGTTTTAGTTTCTAAAGGATTGTAACCAATTTCTAAAGACGTTCCCTTCTAATCCTGCAAAGATGCAAACATAAAAAAAATATTAAACGAAACATAACCTATTTGTGTATTAGTAAATAATGTAACTGCTATGCGAGTCTGTAGTTGAAAAGATAATAAAAATTACGTTAAACGTTTGGTGGCCGCAAGTTTCCTCAAGGTTAACAATACTTTAACCAACCAGATTATCGCTCAAGCTCTAATCCTGATTTTCTAGTAACGACGTTTTGTCGAGATTTTCCTAAAAATAATAAACATTTTTCCCTGTAAACCACAACTAGCTTAATGAACAGGAAATCCAATCGAAGTAAAAACGTGTGATATAATAATAATAATAATAATAATAATAATAATAATAATAATAATCATCATCACCATCATAATAATAATAATAATAATAATAAGAGAAAGATGATGATGATAATAATAATTACACCATAACGTGTATAAAATCCTGGGTATCAAAAATTCAGTCATATATAGTTTTATCTTAAAAAAGCTGGATCTTTCGTACTTTGGAAAATGAACAAAAGCTCCTGTTTCCAAATATATAACGATTCATAATTAAAATTTCAATAATAATAATAATAATAATAATAATAATAATAATAATAAAGTGGATGTTGATTATAAAAATGGAAATTCAAAACATCCAGCAAAAAGAAATACCCTTATAAAGAAAACAAAATTTATTAAGGTATTTAATTGAAAAGGAACTCTCTCTCTCTCTCTCTCTCTCTCTCTCTCTCTCTCTCTCTCTCTCTCTCTCTCTCTCTCTCTCTCTCTCTCTCTCTCTCTCTCTTTTCAACATTAGCATTCCACTTTACGTAGCAGACCACCACATGAACAAAACAACAAAAACAATATCAAATTCAAGTTCTCATTACATCCTAAGAAATAAAATTAAAACTAAGAATTACAGTAACCTTGATGCGAGAGAGAGAGAGAGAGAGAGAGAGAGAGAGAGAGAGAGAGAGAGAGAGAGAGTTTTAGATACGTAACTATTTATGATGATTGTAAGCATCCTCATCATCATCACCATCATCATCATCATCATCATCATCATCATCATTATTATTATTATTATTATTATTATTATTATTATTATTATTATTATTATTATTATTATTATTATTAATGATACAGACTAACATCCACAGATGTATTT
Source organism: Palaemon carinicauda (assembly GCF_036898095.1). Classification (NCBI taxonomy): domain Eukaryota; kingdom Metazoa; phylum Arthropoda; class Malacostraca; order Decapoda; family Palaemonidae; genus Palaemon; species Palaemon carinicauda. The sequence continues at coordinate 142,446,970 of NC_090726.1, read as the reverse complement.
ATTAGGTACCATAAAAATAGATTTACAAAGATTCATCACAACCAAATCCAGCTCTTAGTAAATGTATATACATTATACTACTGTGGACGTCACTCAAACGCAATAATAATAATAATAATAATAATAATAATAATAATAATAATAATAATAATAATGATAATAATATACAATCATCATAAATAGTTGATAATCTAAAAGAACTCTCTCTCTCTCTCTCTCTCTCTCTCTCTCTCTCTCTCTCTCTCTCTCTCTCTCTCTCTCTCTCTCTCTCTCCCCAATCGCGGTCCCCTATTGATCTCGGTCATGTTTCCGTGTCAACTTGAATGACCGGGGTGTTATTGATACCAAAGACAATTAATTGGAGAATAAATAACGCATCGTAATCACGTGATCAAGGCCATAATCTGGTCCTATCAGCTAGGTTTGAAAGTGGGGTGAGGTGGGAAAACTGGGCGAATATAGGGTTATTGTAGTTCAAGTGTAAATAGGTGAGATATTCAGTAACCTACAAAAAATTGAAAAACATTAAAAAAAAAAAAAAAAAACATTCAAAGATATATAAGCATCATCAAACCCATGTTGACATTTTAGGAACTAATAAATCAAAATAATTTTTTTTCCCTTAATAATTGACATACTTCAATAAAACTCACAGTATTTATTGTCTGGAGAGTGTACAGCCTTTTATTAACCATGTTTCTAGTGCGTTAGAAGCTACAATATATACTTTCTAATAAACCATCATCATGTCTGTGCAGTTTATATATACTTGAACTAACATTTGAAAAGTCTAGTAAGGTGAAATCCTAAATCATGTATTATTTCACAAGGTATAAACCATATACCTTATATGATGAAGGATAAAAGAGATCTTTTAGGTGTGGCTTGGCTGAGTGAGAGAACCAGAAGGTCGATCGACCATTTGCATGAAAAATGATGGAACCTATTACAATATCACTCTGAAAGGGATATGTCATTATATTGTCATTATGCCGTCACAGATTTGAGAACGTTGGTGTTATAAAAGGGGTTTTAAAGGTTTTGTAATTCTAGTTATGTTTCCCCTTTGATTAAGTATTAGCTTTTAAAATCACCCCTCGTTTAAGGGAAAAAGTGCAATACTTTTCGAGTTGGGTTTATTAACTTCTTATAAAGTGTAGCTCTCCTATCATTTTTAACCTGCACACGAATTACCTATACGATTTCCAACAAAAATATCAGCTATGAAAATCATCATCATTCAGGATATAATAAAATCCTTACAACTGACCCGTCTTGTGAGTCTTTATCTATAAAATACACAATCGTTGGAGAAAAAAAATATTGAAAAAAAATATTGAAAAATATGACTTCCGTAAATAACGACTTAAAAAGTTGGATTAACAGTGAAAGAATAAAATTGTGGGAAACCTTCCAGCTTATAAAATGGGTACTATTGAAACCTTAAAAGTGTTGGGAATAATCTCTCAAGGGGAGAATTACGTCTTAAGAACTTAAAAATAATTATGGTGAGGTGAGTAGTAATAGTAGAATTTATATCTATTATTATTATAATTAATTTATCATGCTGTTGCTCAGTTATATCTATAGCAATGACGTAAATGAATTGTGATTTCTAATTAATGCACTACGACGCATACAACTCTAATGCGGTGTATGGCGGGAGAAAATCTATTGCGATATAGGAAATCTAGAACCTTCTAGAATGAATAATAATGCATCTGTAAAGGATAGAAAGAAAGTGACGTCATTTTAGATGAATCTTGATTCCGAAATTACATTATATCTTAGTAATGAGAGTGTTTCTTTGTGTTCTTATCAAGTGAATAGGAAAAATTTCAGTCACATCCTTTGAATTTATGTAAACGTAAAGTTCTTTTATTACTAAGATCCTTACTAGCGCATGTTGGGAATGAGGTTCTGTGAAGTATTACGCGACACAGCTGTATAATACGTACACAAGGGGGTTTATATAAAGAAAAGGTTTTGCAATGTGGAGGCACACTCCCAGACAGTCAATTGATCCTACTATTCGCTCGTAGTGTCGTATATATCTGAACTAGATAACTAACTTTATCGTCTTTGCATTACTCAAGTGTTAATATAAAGAAACGAAAGATTAAGACTTGTTTTGTCACTCGGTCTAATTGCTAAGCTTAATCTATTATGTAACCTTTTCTTAAAAAGCGTAAATTGTGTATTAATCTGCTGATCGAAACCAGTTGTATAACTTAGACCTGTGCTCTGCCTGTAGCAGAGCATTAGCGTCTTTTCCATTTCTTTAATTGAGATTTCGCACGATTTAGTGTGGATCGAGATGTAAACTTAAGTGACTAAGTAATATGTTCATACCATAGATTCTGCTGGACACATTTATTTGCACTAAGTAGTTTTTTTGTAACAAGTATATATTCTCTTTAAATATATTATAATTATAATTTTGTAAGCTTCCTATCCGTATCATTTAATCTTTTGATTTTTTCTTTTATAATTTTGGTACCACCTCAAGTCTGGTCATTATTACTCTTAAAACTATACTAGTCGTAGACCTAAAAGAACTCCAAGTTAGAGCACTTCAAGATAACTGATCATCCTTATGACTTTCTGAACTTCAAAAAAAAAAGAAAAAAAAAGAGAGCTTAAAGTTCTAGTTACACACGATAACGTGATTCACAAGCTGCCAATGCAGTGAAATAGGACACTGCTATCTCAAAATAAAGCTTTCTCAAAGAATTTTCTAAATATGAAAATTATACACTGAAAAAATGGTAGTTAGCAGCATTACAAACAAAATGGCGTAGGGAAATTACTAATAACGGAATGCAACCTTGATAAACCAATGTGCTGTAATTGATATTTACTGGATACCTACAATAGTAGAATCTAAAATTAAGTTACGTGTTTTCACCTATTGTACACTGCAATAACGGAGAGAAGTTATAACCTAAGGACAAGAGAATATAAATGAATGATAATATAAAAACTTAAAGGAGATTAATACACAATTTACGCTTTTTAACAAAAGGTTACATAATAGATTAAGCTTAGCAATTAGACCGAGTGACATTCAAGATCAGTAATTGGACCTACTGACTGATCATGAAAGGATTATGGAGTGAGACCACTTAAATGAAAACAGGTGATGATTATAATTAACAAAAAAATTAAAGCTATAAACAAAGGTAAGAACACTTTCAAAGTAATAAAATAAATAGAAAAAGCTTTTTCGAATCACACAGAGAATTGTCACTGGGTCACCATATGAAAACAGTAGTAAGAACAGTTGATTTTAAGATGAGGGACATATCTCACCTGGAATTTAAAAAAAAAAAATTGTCTTTTTCTTCCCTTTTATGTCTAAAATTCAGTAAGCCTTGTATATATATATATATATATATATATATATATATATATATATATATATATATATATATACATATATATATATATATATATATACATATATATATATATATATATATATATATATATATATATATATATATATATATATATATATATATATATAAGAAGTCTGTTAAAAAAATACGCGGACAGTTATAATTGTTCGGCTCCATGGGAAATCTGCTTAATGTCTCTAGGTTCGCGCAGATCAGCTGATTACGACCCAATTTCCCAACTGCACATCTTTCGTCCTTTGTGCATTACCTACACGGTTTTTGGTAAAGTGTGATTTTTTTTTCGTTTAGCAGATTTCAAAATAACCGATGTGATGGAGCAACGACTTGCTGTTAAATTTTGTGTAAAACTGGAAAAATCGGCAACTAAAACCTTACTGTGTACAAATTGGAAACTCTTATTCATCATATGAACCCTTAAACAGAGGGGTACCCCAAAGGAGTGTACTTGGCCCAATCTTATTCTGCATCTATACTATTGGTCTATCGAAAATGCTACAAAGGCATGGCGTGAAGTTCAAACTATTTGCAGATGACACACAATTTTACTTCTCCATAAATGATATACATGGCACTACTGAAATTCTAAACCGAATCCTTGATAGTGTTAGAGAATGGATGACATTTAAACAACTAAAATTAAATGAGAACAAAACTGAATTCATGGTAGTGGGCAAGAGAAACAGCGGGAGAAACTAACTATGGGTTTCACAGACAGTGCAAGTCCGATTTTTTGCAATTATTCTGTAACGAACACTCGTATCAGTACGAGATTTTACTATAGTGTATTACACCCAGTAAGGAAATTTATAGGAGTATCATGAATCATTTATTGTAAATAATAAAGACTTTTGTACCTATACCAAGAGGCAAAACTCATTAGCCAAGCAAGAAAACGAACACCAGGTTGGAAGAGCTCCGCCTGCCTACAACCCCCTTCACCTCCAACCCCCATTTTCTTCCTCCCCTCTCCTTTCTTCCCTCACCTGCCCTACGTCTTTCCTTCTCTCTTTCTCTCTCTCTCTGAATGTTGCTTTGATTTAAACATATTTTTTTACGATTTTTTTTTCTATCAATCTAATAATAATTGACACTGTTGTATAAATGTAACAGTTCAGTGGTTGTTACCCTCCAGTTAACTTATTAATATCTATTTATATACTGATTTGCTCTCTCCCTCTCTCTGCCTGTCAGTTTCTACTAATGTGGGGAGTTGTACAGAGGCTTAACCAATTTTTCCTTTTGCCCCATGCTTCTGAAATTTAAAGTGTTTGCTAAATAGCAATATATATATATATATATATATATATATATATATATATATATATATATATATACAAATATATATATACATATATATATATATATATATATATATATATATATATATATATATATATATATATATATATATATTGTCTTTGAGTTTGAACAATATGTAATTGTACACAATTATATCATTGCATATTTCGGTATTGGGTATGAGCATTGAATATTGGTATCGACCGATGACGGGACTCGAATGTGGGTAGGGCATAACCTTCATATTTAATTTTTTTTTTTTTATTTTTTTGTGTGTTTTTATTTTTATATTTTTTTTTAGTCTTCATCGCTTTCTAATAGCAAGTCAACTTCATCTTCAGTGTCACTGTCAAGATTAATAATGACAGGATCAATACTGTCATGCATGTTATCTGTTGAACGATAACTATCCTCAAAAGCTCGTGATCGACGTACTGCCCCTGCCCATACATCGCGAGTGACAGAGATCCTTGCCTCCTCTAATCTGGCATGTAGGTCGGCTCGGGTGAAACGTTGGAGTGAGGAGCGCACGTAACGTTTCATGTGTCCCCCTCCCCACACCTGCTCAATTGCATTGAGCTCGGGATGTGCGGGCGGCAGGCGGACGATTTCATGGCCCCATTCTCGAATGGTGTTATCTACCTTGTACTTAGGCTCTGGCCTATTTTGACGGCATATGTATAGGAGTTCAGGTCTTGTAGCATGTTGCGGGAAGGATATATTTCTGCGCTGTAACCATTCAATGAGGTCAGATTTCCTGGTAGCTGTGGTGGGACAACGACTATCTTCTGTCATTATACTGTGGTATGGGGCATTGTCCATCACTAATACCGAAGGCTCCTCCAGGAGTGGCAGGAGCTGAGTTGTTAGCCAACGTAGGAATATATCGCCATTCATTTCCCCGTGGTAGTCGCCGCTGGTATTTTTAGCAGGGAAACTGAGGAAGGAACCGTCAATGAAGCCATCGGCTGTAACACCTGCGACTACCACGAAACGTTCCCCCTCACCTGGTGGCACCTGACGGCTGTAATTGGCACTGGTATTAGGCTGCGTGGTATCCACCCATTCCATGTTATGGCTCATTCTGGTTGTGAACCACGTTTCATCCAGGTACACTACCTCCCTGCCGTCTTCCCTATGTCTTTGAAGGTCCCGCAGGGAACGTATCCTTTGGCACATGATGTCAATTGACTCCTTCCTGACATACATCTTGCGCTGAGTGGTCTTATACTCGATTCCCATTTTGTGGAGTAAGCGCCATAGCTTAATCTTTGAGGTACTCTCGAGGATGATGCTTTCTTCCTTCAGGTTCTGTGCCAGGGATGCGAGAGTAAAAGCCTTCTTGGCAACAAACTTTGTATGGATGTGTCGACGTATGGCTCCTACAGAGAAACTGTCAAAGATAGGCTGTGCTGGAGGCGTTGGTGGTGTGACGGGACGTGGCTTAGTACTACGATACACAATTGAATGCACCGTACTCAATTTCATCCTCAAGGCTGCTGCAACACGGTGGTAAGGCCTGTATGAAGGAAAGACTTTATATAGATATGTATTATATAAAATAAAATCTTAAACATCCATCACTTGAAAATAAATGTATCAGTATAATCAAGGCTTTAACTCTGATGAATGTCCTGTGGAAAGGGTCAATATTTATTAGTAATTCATAGAGTAACTGTAACAAGTCACCTATGCAAACTAATCTGAAGGCAGTTGTCAGCTTTCTCTTTATTAAAAAAGTTTTAGAGTTGGGTGACAAACTAATTTCTGCAACCATATGGACAGACATCTTCTGAGGTGGCCATCACTTCTTTAAGCTCTCCCTCGTAATACCAGCAAATGGCTAATGCCCTGAGTAGAAATAAGGTTGGCCAAAAGAAGGCAAGAAAACGCAGGTACGTATACAACAGCCATTTTCCTATCAGTCATAGTGTCTATCACTCAGCTACTCCAAAACCCTTCAGATAGGTGTCAATCTAATAATTATTTACATAACCAATACCATAGAGAGAGAGAGAGAGAGAGAGAGAGAGAGAGAGAGAGAGAGAGAGAGAGAGAGAGAGAGAGAGAGAGAGAGAGATGAGCAAACCAGTGAATAAAGCAGTCAGACATCTGATAGGTAACAAGCGATTGAATTGTTCCATATCTACAACAGTAAATATTATAATTAGATAAGATAGATAGATAGATAGAGTGCTTGATATAAAAAAAAATCATACAAAATAAGTTGCAACTTAAGCTACCTTCTCAGAAAGAGAGCATGAAGGGAAGGGAAAGAACGGAGAGGGATGGATGGCGTGGAGGTGGAGAGAGATAGCTTGAAGCAGGGGGAGAGCAGGTGAGGGATGAAAGGAGAGGAAGGGAGGGGGTGGAGGTAGAGGTTCTGTATATTATTGTTCGGTTTTGTGACTGGATGATTGAGATTTTGCCCTTTGGCATAGGGGCAAGTGTCTTCATAATTAATAATTAACGATTCATTATACCCCTATAAATTTCCTCACTGGGTGTAATACCCTATAGCAACATCTCGTATTGATACGACTGTTCGTTACAGAATAATTGCAAAAAATCGCACTTGCACTGTCTGTGAAACCCATAGTAGGTGATATTCAAATGAACATAAATAATGACTCGGTGCCGATATCTAGTAAAGTTCGAGATCTAGGTGTATTTCTTGACTGTAACCTGTCTCTAAATGCCCAAATAAAAAGATGTAATAAAAACTGTTGGTTATCCTCTAAGAAATATTGCGTTTATAAAAAAGTACCAGGACGAAAATTCTGTAAAGAAACTTGTAGTGAACTGTGTTATTACCAGGATTGACTACTCCAACTCTATCTATTACAATTTACCAAAAGTACAACTTAAGAAATTACAAAACATAATAAACAGAGGAGCAAGACTGATAAAAGGTGTCCCACCTAGAGAAAGGATCACCAATATACCAATCGATTTACACTGGCTGCCGATTAAAGCGAGAATTGAATATAAAATATGTACAATAACCCACCAAGTTATCAGAACTGGGCGTCCAAAATACTTAAGAGAATTGCTACATATTGCACAGCTAACAAATCATGTCGACACGGGAATAGTTACAGATGGCTTCAAACTGTTGGAACCTAGATTTATGTCTACTTTAGGCTCCAGAGCCTTTAAATATGCGGCCCGAGACTATATAATAAGCTACCACGAAACATTCGAATGATTGAAGACTTTAAGGCTTTCAAGAGGAAACTGAAGACTTTCTTATTTCAACAGTCATACAACAGTGACGATTTAACAGTAAATGAACAATACACGATATGAAACATTAAATACACTGAATGAACAAGGTAAAATGACAGTGGAGGTCCTGTAGAGAGTGGGGTTCCCCTGCTCTATGGGACTGGAAAAGCAGCCATCAAAGTAAAGTAAAAGTAAGTAAGTTATGCTTAACACAGCTTACGGTGATATTCTATGAAGCGTAAGGCATGTTGCAAGTGAATTGAGTGTTTTAAGGACAGTCGAGAGTCCATTACAGATGGCGGGTGGCCTGGACGTCCTTCCACATCAACCGACCACAAGTCGACAAAATCAACAACATGGTGCAGGCAAATCGAAGTCTGACTCGCAGGGAGCTTACTGAAGAGTGTGGGATGTCAGTTGGATCTTGCTACGAGATGTAGACAAATATATTGAATATGTATCGCGTTGTTGGGAAATTTGTGCCACACCTAATGATGTACGAACAAAATTCCCATTGTGTCTAGGTATGTCAGGAGCTACTTGATTGTTAAGAAGATGAAAACTTCTTGTCCAGGATAATAACAGGTCATGAATCACACACACGAATGGTTCCATTCGATTGTTTAACAACAACGATCGGTGTAGCCCATTGTGAATAGCTGATTGGAGTTAAAACGTCAGTGGCTTCCAACCGTTTGAGTTCTTGGTCCACTTGTTCTAAGGCTGCATATGGGACTGGCCTTTTGTGGTGAAAAACCGGCTTAATTCCTGATTTTAATGTCAACTTTGCCTGAGTCTTCGTACAGAGGCCAATGCCACTGCTGAATGCCGATTTATGAGTCTCTTGAAACTTCTGTGCAAGAGTTCCGACAATGCTGGATGAAGAGACTTGTTCGTGCTTATGGAATTACACACAGATTTAAAGGAACATACAAAAGTCCAACCTTTGATATTATGTCCAAACCCAGATGATTCAAAGTGCCTTTCGTGATATAACATGTACCATGTGTGATTATATTGTTGAACTTGAACAAGCAAGTCAATGCACCCGTGAAGTGGACTTGATCACCAGAAGTGATGGTAATTATGTGTTCCACTGCTTGGAATTGTGGTCGACCAATTAGCTCCCAGGAGTTGGATGATAAAACTATTATATCTATGGCAGTGTCAACCTGCATTCGTGTGGCACAGTCATTAAAGAAGACAGTAATGTACTTCTAGTTGGAAATAAAATCCACTGCAAAATTAGCAACAAGATTGTTGGAATCGCTCACTGAATCATGTTCCTGGAACTTTTTAGCAAGCCAAGATCCAATTTTATGACCAAATTGGTTGCATTTCTCACATTTCGTGAGTTTGAATGGGCAAAACCGGACAAAGTGCCATCCACCAAAATTCGAACAAGCTGTAGGTGGTTTACGACTGTCAGTTGGTTCATGTGGCATGACTCGTGACTGTGGTCTGCTAAATGAATTTCTCTGACATGTTGCAGTGTTGTTTTAATGGCCCCAAAAAACTGCATTCACATTATTGGGCGCCGATTGATTACTTTTCTGAATCATAGTAGTGTCGTGTCTGAAATTAAGGAAGCGGTGACAGTCTGTAGGGCACTTGTTGAAGTGTACTGCTAGGATATTGTTCATTTTTGGCTAGTATGCGTGTACAGATGTCGCTGTCGATTGATGAACACAATACACTAAGAAAAGTAAAACATTTGAATTGATCATTTGTTAATGAGGCTAGCTTGAACCGTTCACATTCGCGGTTCATAATGCCTGCATACATGACAAGGTTATCTCCTTCCGATTTGGTGAGGTTCAAGCACTGGAATCTGATGTTGAATAAGGATGACTACTCACCAAAAATTTCTTTGAGAATGCAAACCACTTCATCAAAAGTGTAGTCGTGTGGCGTCTTTGGAAGGATTAAGTTGTAAAATTTAACATGTTCAATGGACCCCAGTTTGCGTAGCAATATTCGTACTTCCTACTACGACACATGTCTGAGGCATTTATCCTGCAGCGGACTAGCAACGGCTGATGATGATGATATACAGTAAGTATATATATATATACATATATATATATATATATATATATATATATATATACATACATACATACATACATACATACTAACATACATACATACATACATACATACATACTAACATACATACATATATATATATATACATATATATATATATATATATATATATATATATATATACATATATATATATATATATATATATATATATATATATATATATATATATATATATATGGTACTTGGGTATGTTACTTTACATTTACAATCAATTCACATTACCCAAGTGGTGTCCAAAAAGCAAAGACACCATCTCTCCGTACAAACTGAGCTCAGGTTAATTTCTAGGATAACATGAAAACTGCATTTATAATTTTTTTGTTTAATATTTGATGTTGAAATGGGTTTCGAATCACTTTTTACGTGATTCTTTGTTAAGACGACATTGGTTGAACTATGGAATTACACTTCAAGGGTATGGTGGTGAAATTTATGATTCAAAATATTTGGATATTCTGAAACTATTTAACAAGTATTAATAAAATGATAAATGAAAATTTTAAAGATTTCTAATGTGAAAAAAAAATTATGATTAATTCTCAAAAGCCGAATTTCATGACCGATCTCCATTCTTCAGAGAAGCTCATAATTCCAATCTTGCTACAGGATTGATGTCGGATCTTCCGAAACATTATCTTTTATCCAAAGCTAACTACAAGCAGGATGGAAGAATTGGAAAAAGTGCATGGAGTACTATGCGACAGGAAAATAGGGGTCAAGTTGAAAGATAAAGTACACAGAACAGTTGTGAGACCGGCAATGATGTATGGAGCGGAGACGTGGGCAATAAAGAAGACAGAAGAGAAGAGAAGAAGAAAGATGTGGCAGAGATGAGAATGTTGAGATGGATGTGTGGGGTGACAAGAAGAGATAAGATACGAAATGAGGTAATTAGGGGTATCACAGGTGTTAACTATCAGATAAGATCCAAGAATGTAGACTGAGGCGGTATGGTCATGTCATGAGAAGAGATGAACAGTATATTGGGAGGAGAGTGATGGAAATGGAGGTACAGGGAACGAGAAGAAGAGGGAGACCAAAGCAAAGGTGGATGGACTGTATCAAGGATGACCTTCGATCAAAGGGATTAACCGGTGATGAAGTGTAGGACATAGGTAGATGGAGAAAGCTGACCAGAAACATCGACCCCACATAGAAGTGGGAAAAGATGTAGACAAAGAAGAAGCTATGGATTCATTCCACCATATTGTTCTCAGTAATGAAATAGTTCCTGTACTTCCATCCAGGCTGTTTCTCTTCTTTCTCCTAAAATTCACGATTCCACTGTTACAAAGGGTTTGATGTAGATTACAGATCTGGTCTCGATTTTGTAATGCCGTTTAAAACGTGAGGTTTACTCATCCACTCAGAATACCTATACTTATAAACTGCATTGGTCCACGATTCCAGTTCCAAAGCATCACTCCTAAAAACAGCTTGTTGTTTCCAGGCTCCAGCATTCTCCCTACTATGAAATATCTTCTGCACTTCCACCCAAGTTATCCATGCCTTGCTACTTCTAAATAGTATTAAATGACCATGTTACTTTACATTTACAGTCATTGCACACGTATCAATACCAAATATTAAATGCAAAAGTGTCAATGTAATCTTTTTGATAACCTGAAAACTAACGGGAGCTAGTTTGTTTGGAGAGATGTCTTCGATTTTTTGGTCACTCGGATATTGTCTAATTTTTGCATATATATATATATATATATATATATATATATATATATATATGTGTGTGTGTGTGTGTGTATATATATATATATATATATATATATATATATATATATATATAGTAGGTAGTAGGTTGACCGGGGCACCAGCCACCCGTTGAGATACTACCACTAGAGTGTTATGTGGTCCTTTGACTGGCCAGACAGTACTGCATTGGATCCTTCTCTCTAGTTACGGTTCACTTTCCCTTTGACTACACATACGCCGAATAGTCTGGCATATTCTTTACAGATTCTCCTCTGTCCTCATACACCTGAGAGCATTGAGATTACTAAACAATTCTTCTTCACCCAAGTGGATAACTACTGCACTGTAATTGTCCAGTGGCTACTTTCTTCTTGGTAAGGGTAGAAGAGACTCTTTAGCTATGGTAAGCAGCTCTTCTAGGAGAAGGACACTCCAAAATCAAACCATTGTTCTCTAGTCTTGGGTAGTGCCATAGCCTCTGTACCATGGTCTTCCACTGTCTTGGGTTAGAGTTCTCTTGCTTAAGGGTACACTCGGGCATACTATTCTATCTCGTTTCTCTTCCTCTTGTTTTGTTGAAGTTTTCATAGTTTATATAGGAAATATTTATTTAAATGTCACTGTTCTTAAAATATATTATTTTTCTTTGTTTCCTTTCCTCACTGGGCTATTTTCCCTGTTAGAGCCCCTGGGCTTATAGCATCTTGCTTTTCCAACTAGGGTTGTGGCTTAGCAAGTAATAATAATAATAATAATAATATATATAGAGGTGTGAGTATGCGAACCATCTAAGCTTAATCCCGTTTCAATACGGGGCCACTCTTTGGGATAAACTGCTTTTATCTACCTCTGTTGGGCACTTCAACTTCAAATCCTTTTGTCTCAGGCGCTCTTCTACACAATCTCATCAACTCCTTCATAGTATTCCTCTTCTTCTACCTACACATCAACCTCCTAATAAGGTCTTTCCTTCTTTCTTAATAAGTGTCGTACCATCTTGAGTCTCGCTACCCACCTGCACTTCTTTGATATTTCAACCTTTCTTGGCCTTCTTTATAAACTCATTCCTAACGCTAACCCTAGTTACACCAGGAATCACTTTGTTAGGTCCCTTTCCTTTTTCTCTTTTTCTTTGTCATGCTTCTTGTTTCTGTACTATAGAATATATGTGGTCTTCCCACTAACTTATGGAAATTTCCTTCCAGTCTTAACAGCACTCTTTTGTCACAAAGGATTCCAGAGGCTTTTCTCCAGTTGTTCCACTCTGATTGTATCAGAATTTTTACTTCGTCACCCCTTTCACTTCAGCTTCTAATATAGACCCAAAGTACTTGAGCTTGCCAACTGTTTACTTTTTCTCTATTCAACCTCATACTCTCCATTCCATCCTCTTCAGTGGTTGTACACATGTAATGTTCATACCCTTAGTATTTCCATTCCTCTCTTCTCCAGTACTGTTCTCCATCTCTCCATTTTCCCCTGCAAAACCTCCCGCCTCTTTGCACACAACACATTGTTATCTACATTTAAATACTTCATGATATCATCTCCCTTCCTCCTTGTCATTCATCTATCAAGAATTTGAAAATAAATGACCTAAGGGTTGACGCCTAATGTAATCCAACCCCCACCCTGAGTCCTTCACTTACTCCAACAATGCTGCTTCCTCTGGTATATACTTTGCATTCCGATACATTTCCTTAATCATCCATGTATAATTTTTGGGGACTATCTTCTCCCTCAAACTCCTGTATCTTTTCAGAACCTATGAGCGCTATAGATAATTCACTATGCTTCACTCCGAATTTCTCCACTAACTATCACAGACAAAATATATAATCGGTTTTTCCATTTACCTTCATGAATCCCAGCTGTTCACTTTCTATTTCTACTTCAACACTTAGTCTAGCATATATCATTCATTCTAATATCGCCAAGGTGTGGGACATCAGTATAATACAACAATAATTACTGACCTCTTGAACAACAACCAACCCTACCGGATGACTTTGAAAATCTATATCAATATACTTTTCATAAACTCTTCTGATATCATCTCCTGTTCCGAGATTTTTTAATAAGACTAAATAGGATTTCTAGTCTTTCCTCTCCTAATGGTATGCATACATACATAAATACATACAGACATACATACATACATATGTAAATATATATATATATATATATATATATATATATATATATATATATATATATATATATATATGTGTGTGTGTGTGTGTGTGTGTGTGTCTTTCTGTGCGTGTACGGTGGTGGAATAAGATCATATGATTATTTGTTCAAATACTTGTATAATATTTTCAACAGGGATAAGAATGAGGGAAAATCGAAAAAATAACTATAAATATATATACCGGTATATTATTATCATTATTACTAGCCAAACTAAAATCCTAATTGGAAAAGCAGGATGCTATAAGCCCAAGGGCTCCAACAGGGAAAATAGATCAGTGAGGAAAGGAAATAAGCTAAAAGAGAAGTAATTATTAATTAAAATTAGATACTTAAAAAAACAGTAAAAACATTAAAAGAAATCTTTTGAATATAAACTATAAAAACTTCATAAAAACAGAAAAATAAAATAGAATAGTGTACCCGCGCCTACACTCAAGCAAGAGAACTCTAATCACGGCAGTTGGAGACCATGGTACACAGGCTATGGCACTACCCAAGACCAGATAACTATGGTTTGATTTTGGAGTTTCGTCCTCCTAGAAGAGCTGCTTACCATAGCTAAAGAGTCTCTTCTACCCTTACCAAGAGGAAAGTAGCCACTAAAAAATTACAGTGCAGTAGTTCACCCCTTGAGCGAAGAAGAATTGTTTGGTAATCTCAGTGGTGTCCGGTACATGATGATAAAGGAGACTATATAAAGAATAGGTCAGACTTTTCGATGTATGTGTAGGCAAAGGAAAATCAGCCGTGACCAGAGAGAACCCAATGTAGTAATGTCTGGCTAGTCAAAGGACCCAATCAACTCTCAAGCAGTAGTATCTCAACGGGTAGCTGGTGCCCTGGCCAACATACTATAATATATATATATATATATATATATATATATATATATATATATATATATATATATATATATATATATATATATATATATATATATATCCAGGAAGCGTATCTCTCCCACGTCCAATAAAGTTATAAGTAAAATAAACATGGAGAAAGGGAACCAACGTTGAAAACATAATCATATACAGTTCTCTTCATCTAAGTCGTATAAAAAAAACTAGTTCCTGAGATGATGTACAGAAGTCATGAAACCTATTTGATGGTATAATTTTAAAGATATTTTTGCTCTTTATATGTCTCTCCGAACAATTTCCGAATAATCTAGTTATTGATTTTGTACTTTTAAAACACACATAAAAAACGTTCCATGTATTTTTTATTGAATCCATTGAATTCTGGAAAGATTTATAATCTTCGATATACAAATTCCAAAAATATTCTGCAAAAAAACATCTCTCTCAAAAAAAGATTCCAAACCAAATATTTTCTTTTTTAAAGAATTACCTATGTTTCAAGAAAAATTTTGTATACCATTGATATATTTAAGTACCTGATAACTTTCACTACCCCTGCGGGGAAATTTCAATATATCAATAATAATTATTTCTTTAGAGGCATTGGCTTCCAGTAGTATAACCTACGTTCCATCTGCTCCTTTTCCCCTAGATGGCTCGCTGCCAAGGCGACCCAGATCTCACAAACCAGTGAAACATAATTCATCTAATTCTTCCAGCAGAGTATGAACATTAATTTTCTTACGATGGTTCTCTCCTGAGATATAAAAATCAACAGAGAGACGCAAAGTTGTGGCTTGGCTTGCGATGTGTATTCAAGGAAATATCTGCAACCAAAACTCCACAATGCAAAATAGTAAACAATATTCTTACTAGCAATATATGATGATTATTATCAGTATAAAAAGCTATACTACTACTTTCCTTATAATATAATAATAAAAAAAAAAAAATCGGTGAAATCCCCTGAAATAATTATGCTTATATTTTGGTCCTTTATTGTGGAAAAATCATGAAACAATTAGATTTTACTCATTTCTTTTAAACAAAAAAAAAAAAAAAAAAAAAAAAAAACACAAATAATTACTGAAATCCGTTAACAAATATAAGCTTCAGAAAGCTCAACTCCTAAAATATTCTTCATATTTTAAATAAAAAACTATACCTGACCACTATATTATATATGTATGTATGTATGTATAATATATATATATATATATATATATATATATATATATATATATATATATATATATGTGTGTGTGTGTGTGTGTGTGTGTGTGTGTAAAATCCACAGGAAACAGAGAAGTGAAAGGCCGGGTACCAAGCATATTCCTTTATTACGTACACTTCTTCAGGGTACTAAAGAAGTGTACGTAATGCACGAAAGAGTTTGGTACCTGGTCTTCCACTTTCGTGTTTCCTGAGGATTTTACACTTAAATTTCTGTCACGTGCAGTTTTGTGAGTGATAAGTAATATACATACAATGTATATATATATATATATATATATATATATATATATATATATATATATATATATATATATATATATATATATATATATATATATATATATATATATATATATATATATATATATATATATATATATATATATATATATATATATATATATATATATATATATATATATAGTATATAATACGGTAGTATTTTGTCTTCTAATCTTTTTAAATATCTTATTTACCTATCAAACAAAACAAAAATTGCTAAACATCTTAAGAATTTTGGTAAAATATATTGATTTAATTGTGGATAGTGCAGCTTTAAATCTTAATATTTCTATTGGATTATGGTTTCAATGACCAACTACTATACATTAGATACAATGATGAATATAAGTGGGTGGCTGAAAAAGCAGCCACCTTAGAATAAAAGGGAATAACAAAGTAACAGTATTAATCTCCCCCTTCAGAACTTTGCACTTGAAGATTTGAAGATAAAGAAAATCAATGAAGTGTCGTTTCAAAATAGAACCCTCGTATGTATTCGTATTCAACTTGAATTTCATATATATATATATATATATATATATATATATATATATATATCCTGCACACACCCACACACATACATATGATGCACGAGTACATGCATGCAAATATGGGCATTTACATAAAAATAGTCTGATTAGGGTCAGCGGAGATAGAATGCAGAATTCCGTAAAAGTTTTTAATGCATTCACCCCCCAAAAAAGATCTAGAATTAATGTGAGCAACAGAGAGGTATCCAAGTAAGTGGAAGGTAATGAGGGTAAATGGAAACCAATAAAATAGAAATATATTGGTATGAGAATGAAAGTGGTAAACTCCTATAAGTATCTATCTGTATCTAGCTGCAAACATAATGGACGATGTCTAAATGAGAGATAAGGTTAGCAAGACAAGAGGAAGCCGTATTGAGGATGTACGAAGGCATCACTAAACAATTTTTCTTTATGGAAGTTAAGCGTAAATGTTGGATGTTAATAAAAAAAAAAAAAAAAAAAAAAAAAAAAAACGACGAATGAAGCTGCTGAGATGAACTTATGTACGACATTCATGGTATAAACAGAACACATATAGAGATATATATTTAGATATGTAATAGTTGTAAAAAAAGTTTAATTACAGTTCAATAATGGATGAGAATATTTTGACGGAGCTCAGTTTTGTGGAAAGATGGGTCGAAAATGCTAAGAAGCAGGAGGAGGATGTCAAGAAAGGTTAGTGTAGACGATAGAAAAGTATATCAATTAAAACTACAAGAAAGTAGCTACATGGGAAGTCCTAGAAAGGGTCAGATAGATAGCACGAGAGTATACTTGGATAGATGACGCGAAAGTTTAAACTTAAAACTACAGTCCAAGAAAGGCTCGGGTAGTGGCCTAGAAAGTTAGAAAGTCAAGAAAGACTCAGATAAATGCCACAAAAGTGTATAACTTAAATATACTTAGAAGCAGCAGGAGGGGGCCAAGAAAAGATCGGATAGATGGCACAAAGGTGTATGTTTAAAACTATTAGAAAGTAGAAGGAGAAGGCCAAGAAAGGGTTGGATAGATGGCACAGAGTCTATAATTTAAAAATTCTAGCACGTAGCAGCATCAGAAAGTCAGGAAAGGTCGGATAGATGGTAATAAAGTGTATACCTTAAATCTACAAGGAAGTAGCCGGAGAAAACCTAGAAAGTATCAGATAGATAGCAAGAAAGTGTAAAATTTAAATCTACTAGCAAGTAGGAGGAGAATGCCAAGGAAGGCTTAGATTGATGGCACAAAAGTGTATAATTGAAATTATCAAGATGTAGCATGAGAAGGCGAAAAATGTGTTGGATATATAGCACAAAGTCTATATTTTAAAACTACTATAAAGTATCAGCAGGAAAAGGCAAGAAAAGGGTCGAGTAAATGACGTAAAGGTTAAATTTAAGATATTCTAGGAAGTAGCAGGAGAAGGGCAAGAAAGAGTTAGATAGATGGCCAGAAATATATAAAATTTAAAACTATTACGAAGTAGCAGGAGAAGGCCAAGAGAGGGTCAGATTGTTGGCACAAAAGTGTATAATTTAAAACTACAAGGAAGTAGGAGGAGGAGAAGGCCAAGAAATAGGTCAGATAGATGGTGTAGACGTAAATAATCTAAATCCGCTAGGGAGTACCAGATAGCAAAGAAAGGGTCGGGTAAATGGCGTAAAAATGTAAAAGTAAAATCTACTTGGAAGTAACAGGAGAAGGCTAGGAAAGTATTGGATAGATGACACAAAAGTGTATAATTTTATAACTACTGGGAAGTAGCAGCATGAGAAGGGCAATTAAGTGTATAAATAGAATTTACTAAAAAGTAGCAGATGGGCTAGGAAGGGTTAAATAGATGGCACAAAAGTATATGATTCAAAATGAATATGAATAAAAATACTCCAA
>NC_090726.1:142415720-142423220 GCF_036898095.1 Palaemon carinicauda | reverse complement strand
AGGAGAACTATGATATAATGACCCCTCTCAGGGGACCATTACATCTCTGATTCACTCGTAAGTTTCCGAAGAAACTTCGAAAAATCTCCTGAAAGTTTCTATCTCCCACATCAGCTTTATAGTTTTCGTAATCTCCGATGCAAAAAGAAAAATTGCGAAACCTCTTCGTTGGAAATTTCTTTTAAGCAAAAAAGTTTGTAATTAGTCCCATGAAAAATTAAATTATATTTTAAGAATCATTTTATATATGTATATATATACAGCATATATATATATATATATATATATATATATATATATATATATATATATATATATATATATACATACATACATATATATATATATATATATATATATATATATATATATATATATACATACATACATATATATATATATATTATATACATATATATATATATAATATATATATATATATATATATATATATATATATATATATATATATATATATATATATATATATATATATATATATATATATATATATATTTCTGTAAGAAGATTCTGAAATGTCAAAAGTTAACCTACGCTTTAGGGGGGACCTATTTTGAATAAACGACTGGTAAAAATCGATAAATATTCATAATTACATCAATATGCTGTAATTTACATAATCATTCGCGACAATGAATAAATAATCTTATCAAAGAATTAGCTTTAAAATTTCTAACAAAACAGCAAGGCAAAGTTTTTCCTACATGAGTTCCAAATTAATTTTGTAATGGATTTTAAATTCAATATGAATGTTTTCAAGAATACTTACAAAAATATCTCCTATTTTGATTACACCAATTTCTTAACAAGTCTCAATGTCCTGAAAACATTTTTCATTTTGGTGAATAAATTTCAACCATGCTACCTTTAGTTCAATTTTGCTTTAGGGAACTTTTGAATTAGCATTTTCTATTTTTGTAAGCAAAATTTCTATCACGGGCCTCCTCTCTCTCTCTCTCTCTCTCTCTCTCTCTCTCTCTCTCTCTCTCTCTCTCTCTCTCTCTCTCTCTCTCTCTCTCTCTCTCTCTCTGTTATTTATTCATGGACCATCAAAGAGATTTTGTTTTAAGGCTGAAAGGTTAGGGAATTGGTCGCTGTCAGAGTAAAAAATATTCGCATCGAAAATAATATTTACAATTTTTTTTTCACAGTTAAATTTACGTTTGACATCGGGGCGCAAAGATGCCATCTGACAGAACTTTCAATATCAGGACGTTAAAGCACTCGATACGTGAAATCCTTAAAGGTTTTATTATTTCAAGTTCTATTGTCAGTTAGTAAAAAAAAAAAAAAAAATACGAAACAATTTGGCTCTCGCTGATCTCTCCACCATAATCCCTTTGTCATTCCATTCCTTGCGTTTGGATTGCACAGACTCTCACATAGTATTGAATTTGGTTGGCTGTATTCTACAACTGGTTGGTCTACTCTTCTATTTATGAAATCTTCTACTTAAGAATGTGACTACCCATATCAACATTTAAACCTTCATTTTAGGAATTGAAGAGAAGAACATCCGTTCCCCAAGCAGCCAGTATCTTCCATCCTAGGTTATGTGAGGATGTAGATTTTCAATTTCCACTGATATAATTTCGAGCAAAATTACAGAGCTTCAATGGGATAGTATATTCAACTGGGAACCAATCTATCCTACCAAAGCTTATGATTATCATGGATGACATCTGAGAGAAACTGGGGACACTGACATTGAAGTATAGGAGGGTAACAAAACGAAGTGGATTTTAGGCCAAATTGCCAAGTATTAACATTCACGAAGGAAGTAAAGGTGGAGCATGCTCACTTACCAGTCTTTTCATTTGGTTTTAGTCAAGAGTGATTAAGATAACACATTCTCACTTCAACTGCTAATGTTAAGAGAAGAAGATAGCTTGTCTGTTAAGTAAGAGGACTGTCCAAATACCGATGGGGAAAGCAATTAAAAGTGTGTTTAACGAGCAGAAATATATATATATATATATATGTATGTATATATAAATGTGTATATATATACATATATATATATCTATCTATATATATATATATATATATATATATATATATATATCTATATATATATCTATATATATATATATATATATATATATATATATATATATATATAAATGTGTATATATATACATATACACACATATATATACATATATATAAATGTGTATACATATATATATATATATTTATATATATATATATAAATGTGTATAAATATATATGTATATATATATATACACATATACACACACATATATATATACATATATATATATATATATATATATATATATATATATATATATGTATATATATACATATACACATACATATAATATATATATATATATATATATACATATATATATATATATATATATATATATATATTTATAAATGTGTATACATATATATATACATATATATATAAATGGGTATACATATATATATATATATAATATATATATATATATATATATATATATATATATATATATATAAATGTGTATACATATATATATATATATATATATATATATATATATATATATATATATATATCATCACCATCATCTCCTATGCCTATTGAAGCAAGGGGTCTCGGTTAGATTTCGCCAGTCGTCTCTATCTGGAGCTTTTAATTCAATACTTTTCCATTCATCATCTCCTACTTCGCGCTTCATAGTCCTCAACCATGTGGGTCTGGCTCGTCCAACTCTTCTATTGCCTTCTGGAGCCCAGCAGAACGTTTGGTGAATTAATCTATATATAGTCTGCTCTATATGGACATTACTGACCACATTCACCAGTTCGATAGGTATATGAGGACTATAAAGTTCAAATTCGTCATCTTCATATATTGTTCCGATCCAATTTCCACACAAATCATTATAAAAAATCAGAACAGTAAAAGAATATAAATTTATTCTTAATATACTTTACTTCCGTAAAATTGTCCGTATTCCATTACCGTAATCACATACCAGAAGATGAAAAATTATTCTCAAATAAAGATGAAGAAAACCCACGATAATGGAAGTACACATTGACATCCGTCCAATAAACTCCGTTAAAAAAAAAAAGAAAAAAAAAACCGGACGAAGACAAGATTAGTAAAGTTTATTCTTCCGCTGACAAGGGGCTATTCAAATGATTCAACCACGTCCCTTAGTCATCCATCGTATTTATAGTTCCTTTCATTCTTCCCTCCCACCCCTTCCTCCTTCGATTCCTCCATTGCTCTTCTCTCTCACTCTTGTTCTTTTTAGAGTCTTCTTCTTCCTCCCTCATCTTTCACTTCTCACATACCTACCCAATCGCTTTACTTAGGCAGCATTTCCTTGCTCGGCCAGGTTCTCCATTCTTCCCCCTCTCTCTCTCTCTCTCTCTCTCTCTCTCTCTCTCTCTCTCTCTCTCTCGCGCGCGCGCGCGCGCGCACACACACACACACTACTTCGCCATCTTATCCACCACTCTATCCCTCTCTCTTCCATTTATCCTTCGCAAAAAAATGCGTTTCTTAATTCCTGCAAAAGGCGAGTGGTTCTGTGGGAAGAGCAAATAAGAGAGGGTTCAGAACTATTCCAGCGATGAAATTCAGCATTCATTTCCCAACGACGAATGGGGATCTGGTCTGAGTCGGCATATCACCCTGCATGACTGCAGCTTACCCGACTGCGAGATTTCTCAAGAAAACATAATTATTTTTTGAAGGAATATCTCAAATAAATATGTTTTTTTTTTTCAATCTGACGCCATATTTCTTTTAAAGATCAGATTCTCAAATTGGTAATAAAATCATACATTACAGGAGCATATGAATCAATATGTTATTACAATGGGATATCGATTACTTCCAATTAGATGTTGCAATTTCTATTTATGTCCATTTTCAACCTAGATTTAGCTACACATTTCACTTTAGTATTAGTATAAAAACATTTACATTATATTTTTCTATTTAAAATACGCAAATAGATATTCCAACACTATAGTTCTTCAGGATATAAATTTTTCAGCTTTAATATACCTACGTTAATCGTTGGCGGAAGATATCCAATAAGACCAGTTTTTTCGTTAAATTTAATCAATGAATTTCATGGAAGTATACAGTATGTACGTGGCATTGTTGGAATGATAAGGTCGAGGAGATTTTTTTTTTCGCTATACATTTGTTAATATTCCTCCTTTCAGGTCATATCAATTATCAGTGCAATGTTAATACAGATTATATAAAGTTTCTACGAAACAAAAATTTTCTAATTAATGATTGATGAACTTTCTTGTAACTCCCGTTAGAATTTTCGTAATATAAATGTTAATGTTTTTTTTTTTTTTTGTAAAAAAAAAAAACCGGATAATTTTAATTTTACTTACACCTGAATCAGTAATTCCCACATACAGTAGTGTAGAACATCAAAGGTTTTTAAAGAGATTTGAATAGAAATAGTTCAGAGTATGAGAAATCATTAGTACCATTCAACTTACAAATTATTACAATAGGAAGTTTCCAGAAATATCTATACTTATATCAATCACTGTTTATACATAAAACAAAACGAGTCGTTGTTTTGGGAATACGTTTTATGAAAAAACGCATAGTGAAAACATTTCGTCAGTACAAGTACCAATTAATCATAAGGATTTTATTTGTTTCAAAGGAAAAATTTAGAAGATATAAAAGGAATCTAAACTTTCTCACGCACTTTACATCCTTACAATTACACAAATAGTTAACACCATAATAACCTCTTAAATCCAGATGAGAAATAAATAAACACCCCGTTTCATTCATGATAGGATTCAACACCAAGCACCCTAGTATGACTGAGGTCGATACTTAGTTCACTCTGCCACCGAAAGTGATGCAATTATAATGCAGCTTATATGAACATAAATCTGTTAAGTCCGACAAAATCTCGTTGGAGCTGAGAAAGACCCTTCCCTACCATCATAGAATAGTGAACTAAGAGATAACGTTCGGTGATCGTACGTGTATAAGAATCCTACTAAGAATTCGCTTCTAGATTCACGAGATTGTAGAGATAAACACATCTAAAAATATTTATGAAAGCGATAATTTACTAACCACGGTAATTCGAACAGTAAAGCTCACAAACATAGGTTCTGATCAGTAATTAGATAGGTGATCATAAAAAAAAGAGAAACTGACAGCAAATAATTTTATTGGACATTCTTAGGGCATGGTGGAGAGCTAGCAACCTTGCCCAACTCATGCTTGCTGAAACTTGGACAGTAACGCATTCTAACATAACTTAGGGTGAAAATACACTATGGTTTTATGTATGTTTGTATGTATGTATGTATGTGTGTATATATATACATACATATTTATATGTGTATATATATTAACACATACAGTATATCCCATATATAATAATGTCTGGATATATATATATATATATATATATATATATATATATATATATATATATATATATATATATACATACATACATATATATATATATATATATATATATATATATATATATATATATATATATATATAATATATCCAGACTCTATTATACAGGGGATATATACAGTATATATATATTATATATATATATATATATATATATATATATATATATAAATATACATATATACACACATATATATATATAATATATATATATATATATATATATATATATATATATATATATATATATATATAATTCTTTCTTTCCTGCCACGCTGAGCGCCATTGTCAAACATGTGACTACTCGGTTTGTCCCCGTCCCTCAGGTAGGGGAAGACGAAGTAATCATACTCTGCTGAAATGGAGTACCCCGAGAGGTACACTCAGAACCAGAATTTCCAACAAATTGCTGAAACTGTCGTGTTTTTGTCAGAAAGGGCGGAATCGGTGGGAAGGGTTGAATCTGCGTGTGTGTGTGTGTATATCTATCTAAATATTTAGCCGTAATTTTTGGTAGGTCACCTACAATAGCATATATATATATATATATATATATATATATATATATATATATATATATATATATATATATATATATATATAACGCGTGTTAATGGATTTAGGAAGTTTACTAAACAAACAAAATACAATTTTGAGGTGCATTTCCTGGGCGAAAGGGAAGTGAGTGTAAAGGAATACAGGAGACGAATGTGGAGAACAGCGAGGTAATAGAAAAAAAGGAAGACATGGCATCACAATAATAGGATGTGGTTGAGCAAGGATGTGAAGGAGGAATAAGACAAACCATGAATTAATCAAGAAAATTCAATGGGGCCCAAAAATCTTAAATAAAATATGCAAATGCAAATATGCTGTCTTCCATCACTTTAGTATTTTGAGGATTTATTTTATGTGCATGATAGATGAGAAGAATAGATGAATCATGTATAAGCTGACTTCTGAGAATTTAAAGAGGACTTTCAATCGGTTGAAGAACTGAAAAATTCTCAGAGATCATGGATTATAACTGAGATGCTGCATCATGGTAATGAGAGTGAACTAGAGCGGCTGATCTGGGTGAATAAGGTATGGCAAGATAAGGGAAAGGTTCCTAAGGAATTAGAAAGCGGAGTAATTGTTCTATTGTACCAGGCCAAATTTCATAAAAAAAAAAAAAAAAAAAAAAAAAAAAAAAAAAAAAAATCATATTAGCGGAAAGTAACAGAGAATTAATGAAGGCATAGGGTAGGGTTTTCCTTGAGAAAGCATCACACATTACTAAAGGACTAATAGAAAAACAGCAGCGTAAGTTTAGAAAAGGAAAAGATTTTGTGGATTAAGTGTTCACATCAAACACAACCTACAAATACCTCCAGTTAGAATCTTTAGAGGTGCTTTGAGGGAATTGTTGAGTATGATTCATATGGAAGAAAAGTTGTTAACAACGATAGTTTTATTGATGGAATTCGAGTTTCTGTGCCTGGTTTGCTGTAAGGATAGAGCTGACCAAAGAGAGTGTTTTAGTCCCGTATTCTTTTACGTTTTAGATGGAGGAACAGAGGTACAAAATTGCGGGGTGATATAAAAAATACCATATGCTTTGACTGGGGATAGGAAGAGAAAACTACAGAAATTAGTTTAAGGATGTTTGCAAAATGAGAAAGTGGAAAATATATGCAAAATAAATTAAGTCTTTAGAGAAACTGGCAACCAATAAAATGGAAAGATAAATGATTTGCATAAGCATTCGAGAATGATGGAAGGAGGGAAAGAATGTTAAAGACAGGTGGTGGAAGGACAGTAGCATGATACTTTGAATGATATGGATAGATGTATTAATAACAAAGTTAAATTATGACAAAAAAAAAGTTGAAATTTTTTTTTAATATTTGCACACCATATATGACATACAGAATTAAAATGAGCGATGAATGTGAAGATGCACAAAGGTGGTGAAAAGGTGAGTGACTGAACGGATGAATCAAAAGGCTTTGTGATATTTTAGATGTGGAAAGATAGTT
>NC_090726.1:142390720-142410720 GCF_036898095.1 Palaemon carinicauda | reverse complement strand
TGGTAATCATCTAATGGTTATGAGGCTAAATAACCTAATGGTTTAGTAGTTTTAATAAATAACATTGAATATACATGCAATT
The DNA here is from genome assembly GCF_036898095.1 of Palaemon carinicauda. Classification (NCBI taxonomy): domain Eukaryota; kingdom Metazoa; phylum Arthropoda; class Malacostraca; order Decapoda; family Palaemonidae; genus Palaemon; species Palaemon carinicauda. Next base: position 142,410,638 of record NC_090726.1, on the reverse strand, counting down.
ACTAGAAAGAATGTTAAAAAGAGACGCATATTAGGAAGTCAATTACTTACGCCAAAATTGATAATAATACACCAAAAAGTACAAAGACAAAAAATACATTTATAACAATATGGGAAATAGTCCAGTCATAAAACGTATGCCAAAAGGTCAACGCCAAAAAGTCCAATTCCGTTCATGTATGTATGTATGTATGTATATATATATATATATATATATATATATATATGTATATATATATATATATATATATATATATATATATATATATATATATATATATATATATATATATATACTGTATATATATAATGCTTATATACAGCAACAACAAATCCAACCATTTCTAGTTAACTGCAGGACAAATGCTTCAGGGATGTCCTTATTTATGTTTGGGGCTTAGAAAGTTTTCATCACCAGGCTGGCCACTGCGAATTGGTGATAGCAGATTTTAGTCTGATCGCCCACAGAAAACCAACCTAGTATGGGTGGCCCTGACTAATAAAGTTTTGTTGATCATGGCAATACCCAAACCCTTTCAGCACAGTGAGGTATCCCCACTCAAAAAGGGATATATATCTATCTATCTATCTATCTATCTATCTATATATATATATATATATATATATATATATATATTGACCTATCAAAAATGACGGATAATTATTATTATTATTATTATTATTATTATTATTATTATAAACTAAGATACAACTACAGTTGGAAAAGTAATATGCTATAAGCCCAAAGGCTCCAACGTGGAAAAATAGCCCAGTGAGGAAAGGAAACAAGGAAATAAAAAACTTCAATAGAAGCAATTAACAATCAAAATAAAATATACTAAGAACAGTAACATTAGATTAGATCTTTCATATATATATATATATATATATATATATATATATATATATATATATATATATATATATATATATATATAAAGTATAAAAACTTAAATAGAAAACAGGAGAAAGAGAAATAAGATAAAACAGTGTGCCCGAGTGTACCCTCAAACAAGAGAACTCTAATCCAATACAATGGAAGGCCATGGTACAGAGGCTATAGCACTGCCCAAGACTAGAGAACAATGGTTTAATTTTGGAGTGTCCTTCTCCTAGAAGAGCTGCTTACCATAGCTAAAAAGTCTCTTCTAAACTTACCAAGAGGAAAGTAACCACTAAACAAATGCAGTGCAGTAGTTAACCCTTTGAGCACAGAAGAATTGTTTGGTAAACTCAGTGTTGTCAGGTGTATGAGGACAGAGAAAATGTAGAAAGAATAGTCCAGACTATTCAGTGTATGTGTAGGCAAGGACAAAATGACACATAACCAGAGAGAGGGAGCCAATAACTATCTAGAGTTAGGATCTCAACGGACGGCTGGTGCCCGGGCCAAGCCACTACCAATTACCTACACACCCAAACAAAGATTCAAACTTTCCCAACGCCTTCCTCTATCCCCTCCGGATAGCCGCTGCTACCAGTGTCTGAAATAATCACTCTCCCCTACCCGAGGGAAGGGAGAGACCAAGTAGTTATAGGTCTGGCAATGCCGTTACGAGTGACCAGATATATATATATATATATATATATATATATATATATATATATATATATATATATATATATATAAACACGTATGCATATAAACACATATGCACATGCATACACACACACACACACACATATATATATATATATATATATATATATATATATATATATATATATATATATATATATGTGTATATATATATATATGTATATATATATATATATATATATATATATATATATATATATATATATATATATATTACAAAAGTAATCTACCTAGCCTTCCATCTTATACGTGAGTTTTTGTTACGACTCTTAACCACTTATATCGCAGGTCCATATATCATTGCATATTAAAATATGCAGAACATTTGCCTTCCATGAATAACAGAAACCAAACCAAACAGTTCACATACCTTATTGAAATGTACAATATCAGAAAGCCATGAATATGAGAATAAGAAATGAATAATGAAGTCTCTTGGGAAATTACACTTATTGCTGAATGACTCTTGACAATTTGAATGTAGAGGTTATGTGCATTTTTAGTAAGCTCTTATTTCGTGCGTTATTCATATCACAATCATAAACAGATGAACGAAAATGTCTTTAAAGCAAAATCAGCTTCCTGAATCTTTAACAACATAAATTATAGAAGAGTTTCCCATGATAACAAAAGCATCGTTACCTTTAAAGGGTTTGCATTTTACCCTGTTTTAATTAACCCAACCTCCTAAAATACTAATAAAATCGCCCAATAAAGATTTCTTATACGCTTTCGCAAAGATTAGCTCCAATATTTCCTGAGATTAATTAAGTTGTTTATACATTAACTCTGGTCAAAATATTGTAGGTATTAGGGGTGCCTCAACCTAATAATTAATTCACACATTAAAAGGGCTTCAATAACAATTTAGCGAGAACCACTCACCCCTATATATATCAACGTTAACCAAAAGTCAACTACAACATTTTTTCGATATTAAACACAGCAATGCTACCACACCACCAATTTCATGTAGGCCTTAGAGAAAAAGTTGCAATTGAGTGCGTCGCCTAACTTCGCGGGTCCCTCTCTCCATTGAGAGGGAAACTTCAAGTGAAGTTAAAACCTCAACTTTTTCACGCCCATACCTTAGAGAACTGCTACGAGAAGCAATAATTATTTGAATGGTGTGCGCCATGTAGTTTATCATCGCATACATTATTACCATACAATATACCCATATTAATTTTCTGAATAAGAATGAGAATGGCTGACTAAATCAAGCTACATTAACTAGTTTCGCAAGTGATGCAATACACGACCCTTTAAAGGATTAGTAACCTAACGGAAATGTCCCGAGTATCGTTCCGTTGATTAGGAGTTTGAGCTCCGCTCAAGCCAGATATTTTTCAGTAGTATCCGAAACCTCACCGTACTAGTGAGCTTGGGAGAGGGTATTTGGGGGAGCCTATACGTCTACCTGCTGAGTCATCACCAGCCATTGCCTTTCCATCCCTGGTCCTAGCTTGGATGGAGTTAGGCGCTGATCTATAGTCGATCTCTTGGACATTGTCCTGTCCCTTTTCTCTGCCTTTTATGAGGGACACTCATACCTTTAAACGATTCATGAAGTACAAAGGAAGTAAAAAGAAAATGACGATGTATGAAAGATAGATTAAAACAGTAGACACCTTATATCAGGATTAAAAAAAAAAAAAAAAAAAAAAAAAAAAAAAACAGAAGGAAAAGGTCTGTTTAATTTGTAGTTAAAACAAACTCAATTTATTACTGAAAGTCTATAATCACCTCTGGAAAGATTGATTTTGAGCGTAAAGTTCCCCCCAGTATATATTACTCTATACAAGGGTAGGTAACTAACAATGTTTGAAAAGACCTATTAACAAAAGCATATAAAGTAATATAAGGATTGTGTCATGTCTCCCTGATAATAATATAATAAAATATGAAGCAAAATTAAAGAGTAAGCCTGAATTGTGAAGAATAGAGTATTCCGCATATGGATGGTTGTAAAAAAAAAAAAAAAAAAGCAAGAGCAATCAGAGATTTCAGACCGCCACCATTGAATATCGCCGAGTTTATACTCTAGTCTGCGGACAAAACACTTCTTTTCTCTTTTCTTTATATGCTGACCGTGGATGAATTCCTTGTAACATTGAACTCGAGTCTACAGGCTGCGCATCCCTCTTTTCATATGCTGACTGTAGATGGCAAAAATTGCAATTCTGGGGATACGGATCATCTCCAAATTCTCATGGGGTCGTCTGTGGTGAAAATTTCGTCAAAATCCGTCAAGAAGTTTTGACGTAATTATGTCCACAGACAGACACACAGACAAATAAATAAATTAACTGACTCGATTTTATAACCTCATTGGCCGAGGTTGAAATTAACCTTAATCGTTAATAGGAACAAGAAATGGGCTCAGGAAAGAATAGATCCCTGGATAAAACATCAACAATGAGGAAAGTGGCCGATATAACATCGTCAACGAATACATAAATAAAGCGATCTGAGAAGGGTTTCCAAAGCAAGTGAAATATAATTTAAGTCAAATATTCAGTGACCGCAGAAAGAAAAAAAAACTCCCACCAACCACACAAGTTATGTAAACATAGAATGTTAATACCATGGTAACCTTGTGTTCATTATATTTAGATAAGAATATAAATAAATATTCCAAATTCACTGATTACCATAACCTGCCTCGACAATATTTTTTTCAGTTATATTCAATTCAACATAAGTAAATAAAGATTGCAGATTCCTGCATTTTAAATGGTCCACCATCAAAATAGAAATTATCTCTTTTAAGTCTTGTTGTCAGCAATGGACTTGGATCAATTTGTCAATTACATCACTATCTTACACAATGAACATCACACATAATTAGTGCTTGAACATCATTAAGACTAATATCCCCTATATACCAAAGAGAGAAAAGTCTGGATATGGATACACACACACAGATATTTATATATATATATATATATATATATATATATATATATATATATATATATATATATATATATATATATATATATACATATATATCTTTCCGGTCACACTCAGCTTTTCCTGTCCCTCGGTAGGGGAAAGTACTAGTCATACCATGGTGGGAGGGAGTGCAGACACACACACACACATACACAAACACATATATAAATTTCTTTCCGGTCACGCTCAGCTCTTCCCGTCCCTCTGATAAGGGGTAGAGAACTAATTATAACCTGATGAGAGGGTTGTGCATATGCATGTATATCTAAATTTTTAGCCGTCATTTTTGACGGGTAACGTACACAAGTATGTAAATAAAATACGCCTTATTCTAGGACCATAAACAGCAACCTACCTGCCTAACACTATCGTTACCTAAAGAGTCGATGATTGAGAAAACATTCTATTCCGTATTTCAATTTCCACTCTCATTATCCAGACAAACGAGCACATACACTCCAAATCAACTCGCCCGGCTTATGACGGGTATCATTAAACGCTGCTCTAAAAATCCAATCAACAGCAGTTTAAGTACAAAGGTTCTACCAACAAATGGGGAAGGTATTAACAGAGAGAGAGAGAGAGAGAGAGAGAGAGAGAGAGAGAGAGAGAGAGAGAGAGAGAGAGAGAGAATCTAATTAAAAAGGGATTAATAGAAGGGGGAAACTAAAAGGGCGGTAGGAGCAAAGCTTAAAAACTTAGAAGGGTGTTTCGCTTTAATGTTAAACCTGCTATTACGGTCTTAAGGTTCAACATGGACGGGGATGTAAAAAAAACAATTATCTGTGGTGGTTACATGGGAACATTCATTATCAAATAGAAGATAAAAGAAAAATTATTAGGAATAATGTGCTGAACTAAAATGAGACAGAACAGAGCCAGTTACAAAATAAGGATATGGAAAGATCTTCGATGCAGAAAAGCTAACAAAGGCTCTTCTACCCAATGGTAAAATTACGGTAAGAATACAGTATGTATATGGAGTGAGAAGCATGCATCTGAAATGAATAATGTTTAAAGGGAATTATATATATATATATATATATACTTACAGTCATATAATAACGAACACACACACACACACACACACACACACACACACACACACATATATATATATATATATATATATATATCAATCATCATCTCCTCCTACGTATATTGACGCAAAGGGCCTCATATATATATATATATATATATATATAATATATATATATATATATATATATATATATATATATATATATATATATATATATCATATATTAATATATATATACAGTATATACATATATATATATATATATATATACTGTATATGTATATATATATATATATATATATTGTATATATTATGTATGTATATATATAGATATATATTTATACATTATATATACAGACACACTTATTGTGTGTAACTACATGTAATAATCTGGAATTCCTGATATAAAACATGCGTATGACCAAAAATAAAAAAAAACAAAATACATTCTAGTTTCTTAAATAGTGTAGATTGTCGGAAATTATATTTTTGATGTTCGCATGAAATAATATGTACAGATCATAAAATGTTATTTCATTACTGGGTACAACTGTAAAACCAACTGCGTGCTTGTTTAACCGTGCATTCATTGCTTCGCCTTCAAAATCAGGGCATACATAACAACAATAGCAATAATAAATGAATATCATAAACTGCATGTGAAAATGTTAGCACACAGCATAAAATCGCTGCTAGGGGTATAAACATGGATGCAATTGTTTTATTTTTTCCTAGATAGATGCACAATTTAGAAGTTTAGAGGTTATAATAGGCATTGCATGGGCAAGCTGTATACTTATTGCACCCCTGCATATAAACATACTTTGTATTATGACATAAGCACTGTTTAATCTTATTACTAATAATGTGTTCGTAGAATGAATATAAAATCAAATTTATTAAATTATTGGTTCATAACTATTTTAAACAGTAGTAAGTTCTTTATATGATATTCTTCATTGCTCTTTCATGCTATCACTCAATCAGCTGTTTTTTATGTAGTGTTAACTTATAAGAATAAAAACGCATTTTTGTGGCATTAAACTACCAGAATAAAAACACAAGAGCTCCTGCCTGTCTGATGATTAATCTTCTCTACTATACAAAATAAAAACAGGGACACGTCAGTAACGCTTCTCACTATTTCATATATTACACTCCACTGATATTTCCTCACTGAAATGTCTCGTCACTTTATTCACGGTTTTCATTTTTTTTCTTATATAATGTCCCTTGTTTTCATATTTGTTACGCAAAGTTATTTTCCTTTTAATCACCTCAATAGAGACAACTTTCAAACTCGTAAATGTTCCCACCTGTTACTTTGATTAACATTTTTAGCTTGACAACATAATAAATTTCTTAATATTCTGTGCACCTTATTATTTCCTCGATGTGATCGTTGATCTAAATAACAAGGCGTTCACCACCTTGCACCTAAATAAACTTAAAATCAACTTTCAATCTATTATTTACGTTAATTTGTTATTCATTATTACTAATCCCACCCACGTATATCCTAATAACAATTCTTTGGTGACAGTCGTTTGAGACAAGTAAATTCTATCCACGTCTAATCGTTAGGCAGAAGTGCAAGTCCATGGAAATAAATACACTCGGGGAAACTGAGCAACCCATGTCTGTAAATAAAATGTAAATCATTATGAATTTTAACCATACAAAATTGTTATCAGTGGGAATAGTGAATACATGAATATTTAAAATGAAAGAACCTTGCTAAATATTAAACTGACTATTGAGCATTTTACCAAAATAACGGTATTACTAATATTCCAACTAGTAAAATACTAACAAACCTCTTAAAATTTTCTGAAATACATAATAAATCATTTATATCTGAGCACAATGCCCACGATCCCCGTTAGTTTGTATTTGCACTCCCTAACACAACCCTATTCTTATATCATGACCCCGTCAGTTCCCCCTAGGTTAGAGGTCCCCTTGCAACTCATTTTTATTCTTAAAGTTTAGTCATTCCAAATATAAATTCCTGTGAGTTATATCTATCGAAATTTTCTTGTATAAATAATTTTTCCTATTTGAATATTGAAATTAATTAACTAGATTTGGATATATTAATCAGCATTAATTTTATACCTAATCAATTATTTATCTTAGTACAAAATCAACTTATCAAGTAGTAATTTTGTAAAATCATGAGATGTTTTTATATAAAATTTCATATAGTCCATATTTTCCATTCTCTCATTGAACTTTATAATTTTGATATGTTGTATATAAAATATATAAACGAGCCCAATACTATATAGATCATACAGTATACCTGATAAAGCTCTGTTGACATCTTTAACGTATATCAGTCAAGGAAAAGTTAATGTACATATTTAATGTCAAACCAAATATACTCAAATGATTCTAAACTAAATTAAATTTATAATAAATAGAATAGCCTTATGACTTTCATATGAGGAAAAACCGCGACCGATTACGTCAGCTTATCACGTCCCACTTTATACATGAGATACCAGTTCAATTACACAGATATTCCTTTGTTCTCCTTATATTATAGGTATCCAAGTTACAGCTTTAATGGTTTTATGGTCTTGTGATCCACCTCTAATCGTTTTCTTATCAACAAAATTATATCTTCTATCTTTGTTTAAATACTCCTACATTAATTCATAGTCAAAATGTGTTTTATTTATTCTTTCTTATAAGAAAGTGTGAGGTCATTAAATTCTCACATCATAAAGGCCTTCGAGGAGCTCGTTTAAAACTCTCCTGATTGCTATTCTTAGTAAATAACTTTTATTGCTGGTTTTCAGGAGTAATTTGCCTATTATTCTACATATTTCAGCACTTAAATAATTTCTTTTTACAGTTATCAATAGCTCACATTTGTTGAAGTGTGTCCCTTCAGAATAAAAAGGTCCTTTCGTATGTGTTAGGTTCCAGTTCTCAAACCTAGTGCTTACTGGTTTCATTTACATTCTTAATATTCGTTTAGTTTTCTTCCTTGTTTAATTAGAAACACCTTTTTCTTCAATACACATTTCTTGTTCTCAGCCTATCTTCTCGCACTTTTTTTTTTCAACCACATGTCACACAACACAAAACTCCGTGATCTGTACGAGAAATTCACATATCGCTCGCTATACGATCAATGTGTTTTGAAAACTATATGGAACATTATAAAAACACGAATTTGGTCATCAAAACGGCGAATTTGTATACAAAGACTAGTTTTAATCAGGATGTAACACAAAATTCACGTTACTAGTTCAAACTCCCTGCAATAATGATAATAACGTCAAAGTTTGTTGGTGCCTTGGTACGTTCCCGTGTTGTCGCATGTTATAAAAGATAAAAGGAACTTTTTTAATTACAACATCGTTCTGTGTCCCTTCAGCCATCCATTGAACAAATGCCTTTTTACCTTCAAACCCATTCACGTTCGCTGTTTCTTTCTCCCACCAACGCAAAGCCGATATTTTTCTCTCTTCGAGGTTTCATTTCTCACACATTTCTCTGCCTTGGGTCCTTTCGCTATCCATATCTAAGAGGATCTTCTATTCTTTTTCCCTCACAGACCGCTTTCCTTTCAAACAAACCTGTATTACCTTTGTTTCGTCATCCCTTTTTACCAACCATCTCAACACCATTTCCCCTCTTTCCAAGTTCTCTTTGATATTATCACCAAATAATAATCTTTCCAAGGAACTATCGCATTCACTCCCGATGTTAACAAGGCTCTTGGCTAACATAGCCAATGATGTTTTCCCTTATTCCTATGTTCCTCTTACTTTCAAGCCCAATTTTTCATATCTTGTGTCCCTTGGGCCATTACCACAGCATTACTGTTCTTCTCCATGCATCACGTTCGCTATCCACCTCAACATCGTCTCTTTCTATTCCTGCGTCCTTTGCTATTCACCTCCACGTATGCCATGCACTCTTGTTTCCATTGCCCCATTCACTTTACGACAGTTTAATTCCTTTTCTCGTGCTTATCACCAATAACTTCAAATCGGCATTTGACATTTACATCAAAGAGAAAATACTAAAGATCGCACTTCCTATTTTGAAAGCAATTGAATTGCAAGAGGGTTCATCGGTTGGTGAAAGCATATAGCATTTTAGAAAGCGAAACAGAAGTAAATAATAAAAATGCAGAATTAGCCATACTGTCTGAAATTAAAATTTATGTTTGTTACAAACTAACATAATGTTTGATGGATAAAAGTAGAAAAAAAGTGAAAATAGTTAAAAATGCACACTAAAACGACGATAGGAGTTTCTTGCGTTTCCAAATATCAAATTGTATATGCAAGATCAAATGTTCATTAAAAAACTACGACAAAGATATGTTGTTAATTATATTTAAAAAAGAAAATATACATGGAAATCCAGATATACAGTCCAATGCAACAAAGCAATTAATAAAACAAAGCTTTACTCAGTTCCCAGCTATAAGGTCACACAGAGCACCGCATAATAATAACCATCCTCCCATGGAATAAAAGTCGCGGGAGGAAATGTCGACATAAATAAAGAAGATATCCTCGACCAAAGTAGACGGAGATATGATAATAGAAGCTTTGGAGACCAAGATAATATTCCCCCTGAAACTGCGTTAAGACTCACAAAAACCACCTTGCATCGCTACAATTTCATAGCTTCTTGGAATTTATATATATAACAAATAAACATCATCAAATGTCTCTCATATTTTCTACAGAAGTCTGAGGCCTCAAAGAGGTCACTTTTACATTGCTGAAAAACCAGCATGTGGATCTCTTTAAACATAAATTTCTCATGTAATACACTACTGTTTGTATATGCGAATGCCATAAATGGAGCCTGTAACATACATATAACTGATTAATATTCATTAATCAAACGTTAAGAACAATCACCATTAACTTATCATTAAAAACAGATTGCCAAGGTTGATCATGTAGATCAACATACCTAATTACTAATGACATCATTAAGATAAATCAACACAGGAAAGACGTATCAAGATTGGAAAACATATAATTAAATGGCTCTTTAATTAAATTTAATATGATTGGCCAAAATAAAACAGATTATATTCATTCTGAATGTAAAATTTACGATACAAAAAACAAAAAACCAAGTATACAATGGTATATATCCAGTAATTAAATACTTGCATTCCAATATTATATATATATATATATATATATATATATATATATATATATATATATATAAATATATATATATAATATATATATATATGCACAAAATAACCGTTCATCAAAATATTTAAAGGCTTACCTTATGTCTCTTTACTCAGACGTGGAACGGAAATATAAGACTGGATGGGCTGCAACCAAAAATATTAATTGATAGAATATTCAATAATTTTAAACTTAACAACTGTTGACCTCAGTTAAATCCTGAATACAAAATATTCAGAAATTATCCTTAAAGCTTTTTCGCAATCATTCTATATACCTTTAAGAAGGTTTCTGCAACTGTCTGAAATATGTAACAAAAACAGCTACTTTGCTATATCGTATGCGCCCCTAGTGTCTATACATACAAGTCTCTACAGAGTTCTCTCTAATTTTCTAGTTCAGTCGAAAGCAACCCCTCACAGATCTTTAAATCTAACTATATCGTTAATTATCTAAAGCGAATAAAGCAATAGTAGACAAAATATTTGTGCCGAGAGTACTTTTTAGACAATCAACACAACAACCCAAGAGTGTTAGCCTTGCATTAGCTAGTCATTGGTATTCGTCAATGGGTCACCTGTACTTCGAATCGTCATTGACATTTTACATCGAGCACAAGACTTTAAGAAAGGAATACCATTAACCTGCATTAAATCACTGATGCAATATAAAAAAAGGTAAAAATTCCTATATACCGAGTCACTGATACTCAAAGATTCACGTTTATTATTATTATTATTATTATTACTTACTAAGCTACAACCCTAGTTGGAAAAGCAGTATGCTATAAGCCCAGGGGCTCCAACAGGGAAAATAGCTCAGTGCGGAAAGGAAAAAAGGAAAATAAAATATTCTAAGAAGAGTAACAACAATAAATATCTCCTATATAAACTATAAAAACTTTAACAAAACAAGAGGAAGAGAAATAAGATAGGAGAGTGTGCTCGAGTGTACCCTCAAGCAAGAGAACTCTAACCCAAGACAGTGAAAGGCCATGGTACAGAGGCTATGGCACTACCCAAGACTAGAGAACAGTGGTTTGATTTTGGAGTGTCCTTCTCCTAGAAGAGCTGCTTACCATAGCTAAAGAGTCTCTTCTACCCTTACCAAGAGGAAAGTGGCACTGAACAATTACAGTGCAGTAACCCCTTGGGTGATGAAGAATTGTTTGGTAATCTGTGTTGTCAGGTGTATGAGGATAGAGGAGAATATGTAAAGAATATGCCAGACTATTCAGTGTGTATGTAGGCAAAGGGAAAATGAACCGTAACCAGAGAGGAGGATCCAATGTAGTACTGTCTGGCCAGTCAAAAGACCCCATAACTCTCTAGCGGTAGTATCTCAACGGGTGGCTGGTGCCCTGGCCAACCTACTACCTAACGTTTGCAGTAAACAAAGTCCCCAGCAGTTTGAGGAGGAGGCGACCGTTTCTCTAGACTCTAGAGCAAGTCAAACTACTCTAAGAGTAGACCGACCATTATTCTACACTGATTCACAAGTAAGGTGAGAATAAATACGTAATATGAGATTACATCCCTTGTGTCGCAAAGGTCAGGTATACTTTACTGTATATAAAGGTATAAGGACTCTAGAGACAAGTCTCTCTCTCTCTCTCTCTCTCTCTCTCTCTCTCTCTCTCTCTCTCCCTCTCAAATACGAGAAGATATCTCCAAAGAGATTCTTTGATTCCCTAGTTGGTCTCAATAACTCTATAACTTGAGCTTTTGGTACAATCAAGAGTGAGGTTATAGACTATGCAATTGTGGTCAGATTCTATGAATAACTCTGTATCAATTTCATAATAATTCTGTGCACTACTGCAACATGAGAGTTATTAGCAATTTTAGGATGTCAATAGTTCTTTGGCGCAAGTCACCGAAAACACATTAAAAGCGTTCTCTCTCTCTCTCTCTCTCTCTCTCTCTCTCTCTCTCTCTCTCTCTCTCTCTCTCTCTCTCTCTCTCTCTCTCTCTCTCTCTCTCTCATATTTCGAGCAGAAAAAAAATATTTTCAACAAACATACAATAATGAAGCTGGAAATTTAATACTAGACATTTATGTTCCCTTTCAACTGTTGTTCGTCAAGGATGAAAATATAAATATCGATCGGAAATTTACTATAAAATAAAATAAAAATTAAGAAAAAAACAGAAAGAGATAGAACAATACTGACAACACCAGGGCGCCCACCTTTGACATTTATAATGAGTCTCCTCCTATCGCATTCGCTAACATACATATTTGGCACCATTGTCTTTGAAGTCTCTTCTTTTAAGTTTATCCTGGAAACACTTTTTATCTACTCGTCTCATTTCGAATTAAGAACTCTCAGCACACTGAGACGCTGCAACAAAGAATGATTTTTCCTCCCCCGTGAAAGTGGTGCCAATGCAAAACAGGTTATTGACGGCCAATTAAGCTTGTCAAACCCATCTGTTTGTTGAACGTAAAAATATAAATATGCTTTAGAAGTTTGCTTTTGATTCTTCATTGATCGATGATCAACAATGATTGTGCCGTCAGGTCAGTCAGACATCAAAGCACACAATCGTCTCATTAACTTTTCAAAACTTACAATGCTTTGTTTTTGATGACCAAACTTTATTAGCAATGGCTGTTGTATTTCGGGAGCTCGTTATTTTATTGTGATGGATGTCAGCCACAGTAGTGACGTAAAAATATAGGTGAAGCTTCAAGTCACAACACGCATTTTGATTGGCTGTGCCAAAGTAGTGGCATCACTTCATCCACTTAATTTTATGTTAGTATTGGGTGTAGGCATAGTCGTGACGTGTCACTAGTAGGTGGGGCCTAACTTTGTTTCTGTGTCCTGATTGGTGGAAGCAGGATGGTGGCGTCATTAGAGGGTGGAGCAAGCTTCATGACGTCATTCCTGACTCCCAGTCTACCCCCTGCCATCACACTCTCCTGTGACGACGTATCATGCATGTACGTAAATAAATATCTTCTTTGCTCTTGAGTATGTGAAGGTAGTCCATGTATATGTATGTATGTAGAGTAGTTGTTAGCTTCACAACGTGTGCGTACCCTTCTGCAAGCACACCATAAGTTGACACTTCCTTGAAATGCATAAGTGGCGGTATACGTACATGTCTAATAAAACATGTGCGTGCGTCCACTGCATGCTGGTTAAAAAATTATCACTCTTAAAGAGTGTGTGATTATCCTGTAGACTTTTGATGGTGTGTATGCATTGACTTTGGTTCATTTACGCTTGATTTCTCTTGCAGTTAAGAACAATTGTCAGTCAAGTAAAGAGTGACTTATTAGATGCATGTGGATTATTGAGATTTACTTACAAACTGAGAACAACTCTGTTGTGGTGAACTTTGCAACGCAAGGCAGTTTGATTACTTCTGTAAGAACAGTGCGAGGTTCAGTGCTTATCGGATCCTGTGCTGCAAACACCAAACAGAACACTTCGGATTACGGATCACTTGTCTGACAAACGCAACCATCAGTATTTACTTTAACTGTATGCACCTTAGTCTTTGTGTTTTCCCCATTATATATTGCAATTGTCAATTAACTTTAATATAAGAGAATTAAATCTAACGTGATACGTTTACAGACCTTATGAAAAAGAGTTTGTAAAAGACCTGAGCATCCTCCAAAGGTAAGGAAACAACCTTGGTAGCTACGAGAAAGGGAAAGAATCTTACAGTGTTCTCAGTAATAAAAGATTTACTTTGCTTTTTTCACTTTTCACCACACATTCAAGAAACCCCATCTGCAGCTAAAGTTTACACACGGAGTTGTGTAAGTGGATTTCTAACAAGGAACTGAATAGGAAGCAAAGGCACTTTCCAAAGAAAGTAAGTACATTTCTTAGATTGAAGCAAGTAGGAGATTTTAGCTGCAAGATTTCTTCTGGTTCATTTTCAGGTTCATCAAAAAGGTAGGGTGAAAAGTGTAAAACAGAAATTCCTTTAAACCTATGTTAGTGAACAGTAAGGGGATAAAGAATAAAACGACGTCTGAAGATTCTACTATTAACAAATGATTTCTTATGTTCTCATCAAAAGTATTCTTTTTTAATGTTACCCGTCTGTATTATCTTTAAAATCATAATTTTAAATATAAAAATACCTGGTAACTAGGCAAATGTATTTGCCTCTATTAATCTCTTTCTCTTTCAGATTATATTTACTAATAATGTACTAGTATTAACAATTTACGAATCTATAGGAAATCACCAATAATAAAATAAATAATAGGAAAGAGGAAACCAATTGAAATAATTACAGAAGCAGATGGTAAAATTTGCAACATGATAAAATTTATCCTATCTTTCATCAAATGACCAGAAACAGAATTTGTCTCCGAAAGTTGCGATGTATCAGAACATCAAAAATGTGAATGAATTTCTTCATCGAATAAGATACACACCAGGGAACCACACAGACCTTACGATTCAATGTCGAAAATTTGTATTTACGAATTGATACTTATTGTTGTTAAAGTTATGGATTTAATTTGTCTGATAAATATTAATGAAATTCATTACAAAGTAAAACAATGGTGAAAATTACACCAACGGAACGGTCTTACTTTTTTCAAAGTATCACATCCTAATAAGATATGCAGAAGATATGCTATGAATAAAAGGGTTATACTCCTGATGAAGATAACATACTTTACTCTATTATAGTGTAGTTGATAACCCAAATTATTATTCATTTGGAAAAAACATATTAATTCTATAAACTTCAAGGTAACAAAAAAATATAAAAAGAATACATTATGACTTCAAAACTGCCTTTCATGACAGAATATCCCCAAGCCATTACGAACACAGGATAATTGCGACCAGGTACAGGAACATAGTAAATATATCTTATGAACGTAATAAATATTAATATCATGACTTCTGAGTGACTACTCAGTTGTGCGAGAAAATCTTGTGATGTCTTTTGTTCACAACTGACTGAAATGTGTATTTTGAAATATCTATCTAATATGTGATAGTCCGTGAATAATTCAAGACTTTAAAAATGAAAGGCCGTTCTTTTTCAAAATGAAATGTGCCACAGCCAAACGGTAAGTCTAATGTTTTAATGTTCTATCTTACAACATAGTTTCTGTTTTAATGCAAAAAAAGAAGTTTTTACAATGATAGAAAATCACTCCTTGAAAAAATACAGTTTCTAATATCTCCAATTTTAATTTCTAGTCTAAGGAAAGGTACAACGAAACAAATTCAGGATCTAAATACAATTTGCAATATAGGAAAGGAGAAGTGGCATTAGGAGAAGAGACCAGACCCGAAAAAAACTTTCTTATGGGCATTTCTGACAAATTCTGCCGTTACATAGGGACACTTACAGTAAGAAGAGGGTAATCATTTATAAAACAGCGTAATACTCATTTAATTACAACTTGTTTGCAAACGAAAAAATCATAACATTCTAATTATTCAATTAAATCTATTGAAATTGACAATATTACAAACATTTGTAAGTAAAATGTGAGTACAATGGGCCGTAGACTTAATATTGTTCCACTACATTGTAATTATGATTTCTTTCTTTTATAATGAAATTTGTAACTATACTTTTATCTGCTGCCTGAAAAATTAGCAGCCAGTGCTAAAACACTTCTTCACACTTGAAATTACCCTTTACATGAGAATGCAGTATTTATGCGATTGATTAAGGAATTTGGGCCATAGCGTTGGGTCAAGGTGGAAGCCGAGGGAAAAAAAAAAACTTCGTCGCAGTTCGAAGTAAAAGTTGAAAGTGGTTGGCTGGTAAGATTGAAGAAAGAAAGAAGGAACGGAGGTACACTAAAGGCTTCAAAGTTGGTGCAGCTATTGCCGAAGTGACACTGCAAACATTCGTTAGTAATGCTAAGTAGGGAATTGATAGCAATACATTATGATGGGGAGTGTGTATGTATAGTTGCCGCAAAATATCCCTTTTACATACATCACTTATGTTTAATGAAAATAGCATCGTAACACCGCAATGGGTGTTTACATTTTCTTCAGAATGAAATCCTGTTTATCTTGCAGCAACGGACATGAATTGTCGAACTATTGATATGCCATTGCTCATATTTTCTAAACATTAATGTAGACAATATGCTGATGATATATGAATAATACTTAACATTAAAATTGAAATTAGTTGTTATATAATTAGTCAAGTAGTATACTATCAGAGTATCAAAAATGGCAATGGTAAAATTCCTACCAAGAGCCGATATCCAACTTTAGTTCATAGAAGATATTTAGGGTCAATTACAAAACCCAATTATTTAAATGAAAATATTTCCACTTACAAAATCCATCAATTCAAAAAGTAATGATATTATAAACCACAAAATTCATAAAGGCAATCATGATACTCATTTACAAGTTATGATACGGAAGGCTTGGGGAAAATAATAATAATCATCATAGCTACAAGCCTAATTGGAAAAGCACAATGCTATAATCCTAAGGGCTACAGCAGGGAAAAATAGCTCAGTGAGAAAAGGAAACAAGGAAATAAGTAAACTATACGAGAGGTAATGAACAATTAAAATAAAACATTTTACGAACATTAACATTAAAATAGATATTTTATATGTATACTATATAAAAAGAGGAACAGAAATACTGCGCCTGAGTGTAACCTCAAGCAAGAGAACTCTACCCATATATCCAGGAATCAATCACGTCCATCGTCACAAGAGAAACAGGCTTTCATTTGCTGAAAATGTAAACGCTCATTCTTGTGTTGCCATAGCATTATCATAATACAAAAGATTACTTTGAGATAACTGTACCTTAGTTACAGCTCTCAAAATGGCGTGCGGCGTCAGGTTTTACAATCTTAACCATTTTTATTACAGTAATTCTCGATGATTTGGTCACACCAGTGTTATAATAATATGTAAAGCTCATATATTCTTGGTAGGTGTTCGTTACAATAAAATAAATATTAGCCCAATTGTAAAAAGCGCACATGATATACCTTGTATCAATCTCCAACGCGGTTACATATGGTATGAACATGGCAGTCAGGATATAGGGCGCCTTTCATCAATTAACATATCAGTAGGCAGAAATATAACGATGGGCAGAGATAAGGACCGTAATATAGGAGACTAAGATATGATAAGACAACAACGTGGCCTACGAGATAAGAAATTAATGAGCTTAAATATAGGGCACGTCCAATACCAACAATAAAATAGGGCGATAGTGCGATATCAGATAAAAGAAAAATAACGAGGAGATATAAAGCCCCGTCCAATTACACTTGGACAGAGGTCAAGAAACGTAGCGTAAATAATACCGTATGTTTCGGGTTGTAAATATGTACAAGGATATATACAATATATTTATATACATAAACAATATATCAACATTATATATATATATATATATATATATATATATATATATATATATATATATATGCGTGTGTGTGTAAGTATATATACATATAATATACTTATAAATGTTCATTATATTCATATATACATAATAATTCATGAAATATGAATTATATATATATATATATATATATATATATATATATATATATATATATATATATATATATATATATATATATATATATATATATACAGTATATACATATACTGTATATTGATTTAAAAATAAGTTAATACACACATATATATATATATATATATATATATATATATATATATATATATATATATATATATATACATATATAAATATATATATATATATTATATATATATATATATATATATATATATATATATATATATATATATATATATTGCTTTCCACCACTCTTGTCTTCCATCTCGAACAAAGTTTCCAATACCTGGCAAGAAATAACTGTGCAAATGCTAATATCTCAATAAAAGTAAATTCAATGAAACTTCTCCTAATTCCTCAGCCTTATTGACTCGTACACATACTGTACATTTATTACACTTTTAACATAATTTGACATATTTTCCTTGTGAAAAGCTTGAGCCCTAATATTTACTGAAAACATTCAAATTCAAATTACCCAAATGTAAAAAAGGCGTAGGGTTTTCTTTTATAATGAAAGAAAAAGAAATAAATTGCTAATAAAATACGCCCACCTTTTATTGAAAATCATTATGTTCTCTACCACCAAACTTCAGAGAGTCCTCTGCCTAAAATGAACACCTGATAGGCAATAAATGTTTGCCCAGGCTAACTGTATGGAAAAACTCTACCTGATGCCTCAAGAGAAAGCCATTAAGCAAACCTAACCCACAAAAGCGTGCGGAGTCAGGGGGAGGGGGTTAGGATTTAAAATTTGAAAGTCTGAAATGTTGGCTGTTTGAAACGGAAAGAGCATTTTGTTAATAAAAAAAAGTAAAGGACTTATCTGGAAAGCCTGAAATAAAAAATAAAGAGAGAAATTAAGGGTTGCTATAACATAATATAATAGGAATAATAGAATAATTATATTTGCAAGAAAATTATATTTGTGGGAAATATAATGTTTGTTTTCAAAGCCCTATCTAGCCCATTTATTCCGCGCCATTTGATGACAGCTGAAACTATAAATCAATATTTACGATTAAACCGTTAACGTACGTTCCGTTTGGAAGCTTTTATATATTACTCTTATGTATATTGGGGTATCAAGGGAGAAAAAAAAAAGCGGTTGACATTTGACAGTTCTTTTAGTAATTTTCAACCTTAAATTTGCCACTTATGGATTCGAAAACTTTTTAAAGAGATTTCGATATATTTTCTTCTCACTATATTTTAGGAACTACCCATAAAAATCTTGTTAAAACCATGTACTCAGACAGCATCTATAAGGTTTAAAACGCTTCCATAAGACAATAATCACTGCCAGATCTTTGCTCAGATAACATCTATAACGATTACAACGCTTACAGAAGACAAAAATTACTGCCAGATATTTGCGCACACAGGATCTTAATACATTGGAATCAACGTGTCAAAAACGTGTATGCAACACA
Organism: Palaemon carinicauda; assembly: GCF_036898095.1. NCBI lineage: Eukaryota > Metazoa > Arthropoda > Malacostraca > Decapoda > Palaemonidae > Palaemon > Palaemon carinicauda. The sequence continues at coordinate 142,390,871 of NC_090726.1, read as the reverse complement.
AAACAATAGTCAAAATCTTGTATGCAGTGCAAAAACAATTGTCAAAATTTCGTATGCGTTGCAAAATCATTCTCATGATAAGTAAGGCATAATGAAACCATCAATGACATTGGAAGATCTAGAGATAAATTAAAACTAGAAGCACAACACA
>NC_090726.1:142383220-142385720 GCF_036898095.1 Palaemon carinicauda | reverse complement strand
ACACCCGTCAACCCTCTTCGTTCCAATCCACCTTCTCCAAGAGGTCATGCCCTTTGATTTCATAACATCGGTGAACTTTAAGGGAATCAAAATCAAAATCCCCCAGAGGTTCAGTGGTTCCGAGGCTTGAGGGATGCAACAATTGAAAAACCAAAAACACCTCAGTAAAGAGGAGAAAAAAGAAATGAAAAAAAAAATATTACATCCCAAATATTTAGGCTTCAGGCGCTAATGGTGGTATGAAAACACAGATACTATAAAATATCAGATCATACATGGTGGAATGAGCCACTCTTACCGGCTACGATTTTTCGGGAAAACCATATCCATTATAAATTTCCGGCCTAAAAACAATAAAGGAAAAGAAAACTGTTAAAATCTTTTTTAAGAGTCAATGTACTTAGTCTTGGGATATTTCCTCTTACAAAAGAGGAACATTCTTGAGTAGGAAGTTTACTTATTTTCTCCCCGATAAGACTATGCTATGCAGAAATAGCTTTAAGACCAAGCTAGTTCAAAAGCAGAACGTCCTAGAGTAGCCAGTTCACTTATTTTCACCCTGATAAGATTGTGTTGTGCAGAAATAGCTTTAAGACCAAGTTGACTGTAGGTGCTGTCCCGGTGAGCATTTTCTCATATAATCAGAATATTATATTTTCCAACTTATCACACTACAATTCATGGGGTTCGACGTATATATACATACCAAATTACCAGCAGGAATATTTCAACTTAACTAGAAGTCATAATGAGTTTACATTCCATCGCTTCGTTAAATTCAATTTGAACTGCTGTTCAAACATCTGAAAATGAAGCAAAGGTTTTATAAATGTCAAAGCAAAAGGCTTACGCGATAATAAATTTAAAACTGAAATATTGCCAAAGTGGTGTCTAAAGATAATAAAAAAAATTAAGAATTATTGCCTCATGAAATACAATTAAAATCAAAAGGCGGAAATAAAATGAATAATCTAAATACCATGATAATCTATACGCTGTGATAATAATAATAATAATAATAATAATAATAATAATAATAATAATAATAATAATAATAATAATAATAATATACACATTTAATAAGAGCAATAAATTCATCCCTGATCGGGATATTTATCTCTGGTACTGTCACTCATGTCTGGAGATATGCAGTTAACATTTGCAGTCTTGTCTTCACAATCATAAAGCTCAACACTACACAGTATTCTATAAGTTCTTTTCAATTGCGATTACATTGATGAACCAATGCAACTTCATAAGATTAAACTTGCTGCAGATTATTTTCTTTTGAACTGGTTGACAAGAGTCTCGTTTCATAGTTTATATATATATATGTGTGTGTGTGTGTGTGTGTGTGTGTGTGTGTGTGATCTATTTCAATGTTGTTTACTAGGCTGCTTTCCCTGTTGGAGCCCTTGGGCTTCCAGCATCCAGTTTAACAACAATGGTTGTAGCTAGGATAGTAGTAGTAAAAAAAAAAAAAAAAAATAATAATAATAAATACAACAACAGTAATAATTATACGCATAACAATAGTATATACACGAAAGTAAGAGGAATCTTTAACAATTCTCCAAAAAAGAATTCTAATGCGAAAGAAATTGAAAAAAAATCACAAGTAAATAAAGATCAAGTTATCTTAATTGAAAATAAAACGGCGTATATCAACTTCATTCTACAGTCTATTCTTTAATGCTATCTTATAGCCGGATACTCTAATAAATTCGAAGATAATCGACCTTGAAAAACTAAATCACAGTCCATATGAGAGAGAGAGAGAGAGAGAGAGAGAGAGAGAGAGAGAGAGAGAGAGAGAGAGAGAGAATTATTCTTGAAATATTAATCGATACCGCGGGAAGAAATAGTTAAGCAAAAGTCAGATATACCTTCCCAGAAAATGAAATTGAATAACTAAAACCCTCCAAGGAAATTCGAAACTTTCCAAAAAATTAGGATGAAATATCAAGTCCAATACGTTGCAGTATATTCGCTTTCAACTTGGGATATCTAAACACATCCACAAGCTTTCAAAAAGGGTGGATGAAGGATCAGTCACATAATATTCAGAATAGTTCACTTGAACGCAGATGGTTACATATAATAAATTCAGGAAACGTTAAAATTTCACAGAGTAAATGGACGAAGCCGTGCCTTCCACAGCATTCAGTACGTTCTCGCAAAGCTAATATATCATCGAGTTCAGTAATAAATTTCAAAGAGAAAAATCGACTTGAAATATTTGCGGAGACATTTTTTTTTTTTTATTTACGTATTTCCCGGATAATCAAATGCTATTTTTGTATTTTTTCCATAAAGGCAATGTGCACATTTCGATAAATATTTAATAGAAAGTTAATATCAACCTTTTGAGTTATTCTTAAAAGTCTAAAATCATCGTTCGAAATAAAAAATGTTAAAAGCTCTAAAGCCAATATTTACAATTAAGTAATCATATGTAAAAAAATCAATACAGTACAGTTCTGAGTAAATCAAACATTCC
>NC_090726.1:142353220-142378220 GCF_036898095.1 Palaemon carinicauda | reverse complement strand
GCAAAATTATTCAGATATAATTTAAGTAGCGTTTAATTTATTGTAATTTGGCGCATTAGTTATAGAAGCAGTTTATATGAATAACACCGGCTTGTTTGTTATTAATCCTGAAACTTGATTATTTCTCGGAATCAAAATAATACTAAATATATCATGTACAGTACTGTACTTAAAGAGTAAGCCTTGAGTAGGGTTTATTTTATTCTTAGTAGTTTATTAAATCTAAAACTTGCTCCTTATTTGTTGAGCAGCTAAATATCCTATCATAATAAGCACAATAATCTGCTGTTCTCCAAGTAGTTCGAATTTGCTGAGGAGTTAAATAGTCAATCGTAATAACTATCGAAGTCTAAAATTTCCCTTTGATCTAAGTTTGCTGAGTAGCTAAAAAGATCATTTTAATAAGCGCCTGAGTCTATTGTATCCAATGTGCTTCAAGTTCATTGAATAACTAGATAGTGAATCGTAATAACCGCCGGAGTTAACTGTTTTCCCAGCACTTCAAGTATACTACTGAGTGGCTAAATAGCTATTCATTATAAGTCCATTATCTTTCCTGTTCTTATAGTTTACTGAATAACTAAATAGCCAATCGTAATAACCACAGTAGTCTAATGTTTCCCTATGCTCTGAGTCTACTGTTTTCCCTGTGAACCAAGGTTGCTGAGTAGCTAAATAGCCAACGAATTAATAACCACCGTAGTCTATTGTTTTCCCTGTTCTTCAAGTTCACAGTGTACCTAAATAACCAAGCGTTATTAAGAACCACCAGAGTCAATTGTTTTCCCAGTTATCCTAGTTTGCTGAGTGGCTAAATAGTCAATCGTAAAAGCCAACAAAGTCTATTGTCTTCCCTGTTCTGCAAGTTTACTGAGTACCTAAATATCCAACCGTAATAACCACAGGAGTCAATTGTTTTGCCAGTGATCCAAGCTTGCTGAGTGTCTAAATAGCCAATAGTAATAACCACTGGAGTCTATTATCTTCTCAGTTCTTTGAATTTACTGAGTACCTAAATACCAACTAGTAATAACCACCGGAGTCTACTATTTCCACTTTGCTTTGAGTTTACTGAGTTTACTAATATCCCTATGGCAAAAGCTAGTTTTTGTCCAAGGAAGGTCACACCACCCACAAAGCCAGGGATCCCTCTAAAGTGGCCATGGTGACATCAAGGATTTGCTTGTTGCCTGGATAGGAGGAGACAACTCTAAATTCATGCAGTTCCATCATAAAACTCCAGCTTACATGCTGGTGTTAAGCTGGCACCATACACCGGGCAGTTTGGCTGTGATGTTAAAGATGTGATTGCTCGCATGCAAACTGAAGAACACCTCATTGATACCATATGGTAATTGAACATAAAACATCGTAATTACTAAAATTACATGTTATACCTAATAAATATCAAGCATAGAATTTCATCAATTCAATGGAGATCGTTCAGTGATTTTATATAATCAGTGATCCGAATTTTCAGTAATTACATTTAATCACTAAGGGTCACAGTGATTACAAATTTTCACTAATGTGTATATATATATATATATATATATATATATATATATATATACATAACATATATATACATATATATATATATATATATATTTATATATATATATATATACATATATATACTATACTATACAGAACATGCATATATACATACAAACACATAAAAGCAATTTATGTACAATACAAATATACATACACAAACACGCACATATATATATATATACATATATATATTTATATGTATGTATGTATATATATATATATATGATAAATTTTGCACATTTAGACGTGTTTTTCATATTCAATTAAGCCATATATATTTTTGATACATTAATGTCTGGATTCTCTTAACGACCTCGGGATCAGAGCCCCAGGCGAAATCTGACAAAGACAAGAGCTTGTGACCAGCCGGAGTTCGATTCCCGGCCGGTCACAAGCTCTTGTCTTTGTGTGATTTCGCCTGGGGCTCTGATCCCGAAGTCGTTAAGAGAATCCAGACATTAATGTATCAAAAATACATATGGCTTATTTGAATATGAAAAACACGTCTAAATGTGCAATATTTATCATTAATCGAATGCCAAGTAACAAACTACCAATTAGCTACGATGGTGAAGATGGGTTGATTTCAATTCTAAGTACAAAACACCTGAATTCGACAGGTATAAGTACAGAAGAATTGTCATTGACTTTTATCTTTCTTCGTGGCCAAGTGGTTTAGTCACTGTCTATACAAGCTTGCCGACCAGGGTTCGATTCCCGGCCAGTCACAAGCTCTTGTCTTTGTGTGATTTCGCCTGGGGCTCTGATCCCGAGGTCGTTAAGAGAATCCAGACATTAATGTATCAAAAATATACATGGCTTATTTGAATATGAAAAACACGTCTAAATGTGCAATATTTATCATTAATCGAATGCCAAGTAACAAACTACCAATTAGCTACGATGGTGAAGATGGGTTGATTTCAATTCTAAGTACAAAACACCTGAATTCGACAGGTATAAGTACAGAAGAATTGTCATTGACTTTTATCTTTCTTCGTGGCCAAGTGATTTAGTCACTGTCTATACAAACTTGCCGACCAGGGTTCGATTCCCGGCCGGTCACAAGCTCTTGTCTTTGTGTATTTTCGCCTGGGGCTCTGATCCCGAGGTCGTTAAAAGAATCCAGACATTAATGTATCAAAAATATATATGGCTTATTTGAATATATATATATATATATATATATATATATATATATATATATATATATATATATATATATGTGTGTGTGTGTGTACAGTATATATATATGGAAGAAATTTCGACGCATAATGACACTTAAAAGTCGGTGTAGGGAGAATGTAAAGATCATAAATACTTCTGTACAGAACAAATCAAAATAAAAAAAGAAAATGTTCAAAAAATGCTAAAATCTGATCATAAAAGTCATGACATGAAAATTGTATAACAACTAAATACCGCAAGACCGCTGCACATACTAGTGTTTTATCTACTGTTCTAGATAAAACACAAGTATATATAAATATGTATGTATCTATATATATATATATATATATATATATATATATATATATATATATATATATATATATACAGTATATATATAGTATATATATATATATATATATATATATATATATATATATATATATATATATATATATATATATATATATATATATATATATATATATATATATATATATATATATACTGAATATATATATATATATATATATATATATATATATATATACTGAATATGTATATATATATATATATATATATATATATATATATATATATATACACTGAATATGTATATATATATATATATATATATATATATATATATATATATATATATATATATATATATATATATATATATATATATATATATGTATATATATATATATATATATATATATAGTATATATTAATGAATATATAATTTCTATAGGTAGTTAACTTGCCTCTTTAATATATATAATGACGTAAGATAAGCAAGTATCATTAAAAATGTTGGAGAAAACCGAGAGTTTCCAATAATAAATTTCACATGTAATACAATTAGCTGCTTCCTGAGTTATAACAATTATTGGACTGATAAGATTACCTTCTGCTAATTCAAAATTATTGAGCGCTTCCTTTCCAAGAGATAGTTACTCTAAAATGTATATATACCTCACTTTATCGGAATGAAAAATACTACTATCCATCACTCCCATAAAAATATTGCAGCAATAATGTTACAAGTTTAGTTTTCAAAAAAGAAAACATCGTACAGCTAAGAAATATTTTCCTTCTCCTACAGAAAATTGCTCTGTCACAACAAATGTTTTCTTTTTCTTTAAAGAAAATTACACCATCGATACTTTTACATGTTTCCATCTATTTCCCAAGAGAAAAAGACTTAATCGATGCAATAACCTGCCCTATTTCCCCGAGAGAAGATTACTGAACCAATTCCATGAAAGTTTTCCTTTTGAAATAAAAAGTACTCAACATATACCGCCCCTGCCCTAATTTCATCAGAGGCCGCTTATTCAATAGAAAATTCCTTGATGACTAGAGAGTTTTTGGGGTGGCCGTTTTCAACGAAAATCATTAAAACATTACCGATACATCTTTCCTTTTTGAAAGACATTAGTTGACAGGTATAAATGTGGCTCATTTAGAAAAAGGAAATTAACTAACCAATGATTACAAGATTCGTTTTCATCGGAATAATATTCGCAAATTAATAGTGAAAATTTCGAATTGAAACTAGAATTTAGTTGCTCAATTTCTGCTATTAATTTCACTCATAATATATTGATTGGTTATATAAATTTACATATAATTTGAAAACTTATTTAGTTCATCTATATAGTAAAAAACTTCCTATTGTATTTGAAATGACACTAGTCTTCTCAATAATACTTAAGCAATACTTTCTACAATTGTTTCCTAATCGTAACATTTGACTCTTGTTTTACTCTTATATATTTTAATTTTTTGTTAAATATTTATTGAGATAAGATTTATTACGTATTTATCTAGCTATAGCATTACACAAAAATAACCATTCTAATTACAGTCGTTTCAATGAATTTATTTGGATAAGTAATTTCGGCGTAAATTTTGAAAGGAAATGACAGTATACTTGTTCAATTTCTGCTATTATTTTTTAAAGATAAAATGAGCTCCATTGAAGGCCAGACGTTTTATTTCTTAACTGGAAATAGTACCAGTTAAAAGTTTGTTATTGCTTAATACTTCAACGTTTTGATGACTGGATATTTTGCCACACAACTGTTACTTGCCACCGTCTTAAAGACTTCGTTATTTCTCCCAAGGGAGTCCGCAGATCGATTCTTCCCATTACTCTATTCAATTCCAGTTATGTCTAACAATGTGTGCGTGTGTCCACCCGCCGGAGGATGGCACAGGATATAAAAACTAACCCTTCAATCAAGAAATATATTAAAATAATACAAACAAGGAGGGTTATTCCGCTCAAAAAATTTAAGGTCTTAGAATTTTCAACCTTCCCGATATGAGATCGGGGAGTAAATGGAACCTCTACCGAGTCTCTGTAAGAAAAAAAAAAGATTGTCAATGGTGCATATGTAATTATAACTTCAGAAAAAGTTTTTGAGCCAGTCTTAACCATCTGCTTTTGTTACAATGGATCCTAAAGTGCCACAAAATACTCTAGCTATAACTGGGACTGAAATAGTCAACAAGATAAAATACAAAGGGCTGCAAGAGCAAAGGCTCCCAGTATTTCTATTAAAGCCACTTCTCAACATATTTTCGCAATATGTAGCTATTATAATTCCATATTGCATTATACACGCCGAATTCAATTGCAAAATAGGTAAACACCAGAACTCCACAAGGCAAACCCCTTGTACATTTCCAACAGATAACATCACCAAAAGCACTACAGGATCAAAGATCCAATATCACTGACCTTCGGACCAAAAGAAAAGGATTGCATAAGGAAATTGGAAAAGCTTTGAAATAAATGAGAATGGTTTGGTCCTCTTTAAGATATAGGAATTAAAAACGGCGAAATCTTAATATTCGTAGCCAGAAAACTTTCTCCGACAGGTATTATGTCTTTCTATTAAACCTCCAAGAGAGCCGCGCACCTTATCTACGAAACCAGACCCAAGCGTATTTCTGAGAGAGAGAGAGAGAGAGAGAGAGAGAGAGAGAGAGAGAGAGAGAGAGAGAGAGAACTTCAATCTTGTTTACCAGGTAGACATTTAGGCCTACGCAGAAATGTGACTAAGTAGAGAGAGAGAGAGAGAGAGAGAGAGAGAGAGAGAGGGAATCCTGTTTATTGTTCATTAACGGGAATGAAGGAACTTTACCTTTTTATCTAGGATGAGATTTGCATGAAACCATTCTTTTATAATACATTTCCCCCAATTCTTAACTTTATAGGAACTACTTTGGACAATTGATTACCTTTTGTTCTAAGCTCATGCATGTTACTTATAGTTCATTCTAATTTTTAGTAAACTTTTCGAAATTCAGCCCTGTATTTTTTACCTAATGCAAACATTTCCTTTTCCAGAACGATGCACTAAAATCCAATTAACATTTTTCAATGATACCGGTAATTTCTTTTCTTTTTATGGTACACATCTAAAAACTTGCCAGTCCTTATAAAAATAAACCATTAATTATATTTTCCTAATTTTTTCAATGATATGGTTAAAATCCCTTTCTATTTGAAAGGGAGCAATCTACAAACGTTTCAAAGATTGGAGGTGTTACAGGTAGTAAAGCAAGAACAAATTTGAAATTAATGATCTATTTGCATTTCTCAAATATTCTCTATACCATTTTCCTTAAAATATATACAATTATATACATATATATATATATATATATATATATATATATATATATATATATATATATACTGTATATATATATATATATATATATATATATATATATATATATATATATATATGATAATATATTGATTAAAACAACAACTATTTCTTTTTAGTAAGAACGGTTATACTTATAAATACAGTTTTTCGATTCAGTCGGCGATGATAACTCATATATTATAACTTCTACTTCAGGGAACCAGCAATTAAATGTAACGATTTAGATGTGGGGACGGCAATTTTATTTATTATATCTTATGGGCTTTACCATAAAAGAAAAATCAGATTAAAACAAAACCTGAACAGAACAACGAAGTGCAAATTAGACACACTGACCGGTGTGCTGGCACATTCCAGTCACTCGAGAAATAGGACGGATAGACAAGAAATAGATCGCAAATCTCTACAAAGATAAAATATTTATCATTTGATAAAAATGGATTGATTTACAAAGATGCTGACTGATCTATTGATAACGATAATGATAACAAAGAGCAATATCGAAGGATGATAACGAGGAACAACTCACTGATCAGGAAACTGGTGATGTCAGTTCAACTAGAAAGAGGATTCTTTTCGGGATGAAAGTGACAATGACAATTAAATGCTTACATTCAACTGTACAGGCCAAGCAGAAATACCAAGCACTATTTTATATGAAATAAAAACTCAAGAATAAAAAGTAACACCGACTCATTAAGCAATCAATGGGTTAGCTCAATGAAAAGAAGAAAAAAAAGACAGAAAATGGCCCAAAAGGAAAAGAAATGGGTCACGACTTTGAAGTGAACTCGGGAATTTAGAGTTGGTCTTCCACAAATCCGACAGCAAGAAATCTCGCAGGAGAAAAGTTGTGTTCCAACAATCACGCAAAGAGGATCGGAACTCCCAGTCCCCTCTCTACCTCTTACACCTGCACCCACACAAACTAACACACGTTTATGGATACGCACCAGGATGTGCAAGCACATATACTTAGACTATTACATACCCTAATAGATTTGACACGTGCAATAAAACTTCGTATTACGTACTTCAATAACAGAAAGGTAATCAATCAGTCTTGCCGAATATGCGTAAATATTGAATGTGAAAATCCAGAAGGCAACCGCAGATTAGACTGAAAACCGACTAATAAAATTCCCCCATCCCTCTTTTGACAACAACTACAGATAAACCTCATGGCCTATTGAATTGCCAAAGTAATCTGGGGTCCCAAAGCACTCGGCTTCTATAGCAAGCTAAATGTCCTATTTATTTTAGAACTTATGTTTTAAACAAATTCAACTTTGCTCTAGAGTTTACTTACATTATACCATATTTTTTTCAATATACTTTGACATATTATTTCCTTTTTTACTTTTATTTACGTTTATGTCCATAATCAAAATCTTTAACAAATGTTTTCCCCTACAAATGTTTTTCCCAATACTTAATGCTGCGCACTATGACGAACCGAGAGAAGGTTGTGACTCAAAGACAGGATGAAAGCAACTGAGTAACTTTATTAAAGAACACTCTCCTTTATATACAAAAACTTAATGTAACAGGAAATTTCCTGTTCAAACCGATACGCATCAGTTAACAATTAACGGTGAGAAAAACATATATGTTATTTCAGGTTCTTTTTAGTGCAAGGGGAGAGCGAAGATACAAGCATAATATATACACAAAATGAAATGTCGTTACTATGTACGATCGTGTGACACACGGTTGGTACATGGCTCCCCCCCCCCCTAAAAATGACATACTGTACATGCTAAATAGGGCGCCCTGATCTAGAGAGGCGAACTGTAGGTGGGTCATCTGGCAGGAGATGAGCAGGTTTTAGACGATCAATGGAGACCGAGTCTTCTTTGCCATGAATTTTTAGTATGAATGCTTTCGGACTGTGTCGGATCACAAGGAAAGGGCCCGTGTAAGGGGGCGTTAGCTGTGGCTTGCTAGTGTCGTTGTGCAGGAAGAAGTGTGTTGCAGAGTGCAAGTCTGTCAGTATGTGATGCTTCGCTGGGGGCTTGTAAGTCTGGCGGCATGGAGAAAATTTTCCCACGATGTGACATATGCGCTGGATATCGTCGGAGGAGGTTGTAGAAAGAAAAAATTTGGCAGGGATAACCAACGGGTCTCCATACACCATTTTATCTGCCGAAACGTCGAGGGCGTCTTTAGGAGTGGTCCCAGGAGGACCCAGGGAAGCTGAGTAAACCAGTTGGAATCCTTGCAGCAGGACATCAAAGCTGCTTTGAGGGTGCGATGAAAACGTTCAACCATTCCATTGGCAGCGGGGTTGTAGGCAGTTGTCTGATGTAGGGTGATGCCCAGGAGATTCGCTAATGATACAATTGAGAGGTGAAAGTGGTACCCCTATCAGAAGTAATATGCTCAGGGATACTAAATCTTGCGATCCATCCTGAAAGTAAGGCAGATGTACATGAGGCGGACGTTACAGTTTCCATGGGAATGGCTTCAGGCCAATGAGTGGAGCGGTCGACGACGGTAAACAGGTAACGATGTCCTTGTGATGTGGGTGGGGGGCCTACAACGTTGACATGAATCTGTGCGAAACGACGCTGAGGTTGAGGAAAGGTACCCACTCCTGAATCCGTGTGTTGATGTACTTTGGAAGTTTGGCAAGAAGTATAGGCGCGGAACCAATACTTAGCTTCCTTAGAAATGTCGGGCTAAATGAACTTCGTCTTCAGCAGCTATGCAGTAAAACGACACGAGGGATGTGAAAGGCCGTGAATGAAATCAAACACCTGCTGGTGCATGGGAGCAGGAATCTAAGGTCGCGGTCTACCAGTACTGACGTCACAGAGGAGGGTGGTGTTGGAGTCTCCAATGGAGGGACGTGCAGGATGTCCTACATGCTTGATACTCTGGATCCTGTCGTTGGGCTTCAGCCAAGGCGTTGTAATCCAATCACAGCTGAACGGCAGCCAACGTGTTTCTTGACAGGGCATCGGCCATGGGATTCATTTTCCCAGGGACGTATTGAAGGGTGCAATTGTATTCAGTCACGGCGGGGAGATGGCGACGTTGACGGGCGGACCAGGTGTCAGACTGACGAGTGAAGGCGTGCACCAGAGGCATGTGGTCTGTGCGAATAACGAAGGGCGAACCTTCTAAGAAATGGCGAAAGTGACGGACAGCCAAGTGCACCACCAGCAATTCGTGATCAAAGGTAGAATAACCTGATTCTGCCTTGGAGAGTTTTCTGCTGAAGAAGGCCAATGGGCGGGGCGAGCCGTTGACCATCTGCTCGAGTACTGCACCAATAGCGACGTCGCTGGCATTGGTGGAGAGAAGGAGAGGGGCATGTGGGATAGGAAAAGTGAGAGCCGCAGCGGTTGATAGGGCCTTCTTTGCATTGCAGAGGGACGCTTCTTGAAGGGGACCCCACTTCAGGTCCTTTGCCTTGCCCTTGAGGGAGGCGTAGAGGGGAGCAAGAGTGGCGGCAATGGCTGACAGAAAACGGTGATAATAGTTGATCATGCCCAAGAATTCCTGCCAGAACTTTGACGGTCGAGGGCGCGGGGAAGTCCTGAACGGCTGCTACCTTCTCAGGGAGGGGATGGACTCCTTCAGGAGTGATGCGGTGCCCTAAGAACGACTCTTCGTTGGTGCAAAAGGTACACTTGTCGTACCGGACTACAAGGCCGTTTTGTTGCAGGCAGTCGAGCACGATGCGCAGGTGACGGAGCTGTTCCTCTTTTGAGGAGGAGAACACAAGTATGTCGTCCACATAACATACACAGAAGGGGAGGTCCCTTAAGATGCCATCCATGAGACGTTGAAATATGGCCCCAGCATTACGAAGGCCAAAACAAGAGTAATTGAAGGTGCATGTACCAAACGGAGTGGTGATAGCAGTCTTGAGGATGTCTTCTGGGTTCATAGGCACCTGGTAATACCCCTTCAGGTGGTCGAGCGTAGAGAAAACATTCGCTTTGTGCAGGTAAGAGGTCACGTCGGCGATGTTTGGGAGGGGGTAGTGATCCGGTTCTGTTTGCATGTTCAGGCGCCTGTAATCCCCGCACGGACGGAGGGAGCCGTCTTTCTTCAGAACGATGTGTAAGGGCGACGACCATGGGCTGGAGGCCTTTTGGCAAAGGTCCATTTCCTACATTTCGGCGAACGTCTGTTTGGCAGCTGTCAATCGTTCCGGTGCCAAACGTCTGAATTTTGCGAAGACTGGGGGTCCCGTCGTCTTGATATGGTGATAAATACCGTGCTTGGCAGGAGCCGTGGGCGTTTGGCGAAGTTCTGGACGGAAAACTTCCGGGGACGACATGAGGAGGTGGGCGTAGGCATCTGTGGGTTCGCTGATTTGGAGAGCGAGGTTAGAGGGGGCGGGTTAAAGGGGTGTCGACAAGTACGAGTCTGCGTTGACCAATTGTCGGTGGGCGACATCGACCAGAAGGTGGAAATGAGAGAGGAAATTCGCACCGAGTATTGGCAATATGACGTCAGCAGAGAGACACTTCCAATTAAATTTACCGTTTCCAAATGATAATGTGAGGTTCTCGTAACCGTAGGTGGGTATCGCAGATCCGTTGGCAGCTACCAAGTGGACATCGACAGACGTAGACAGACTACGTCGTGTCCTGAGGAGTTCCCTTGGCAAAAGAGAACTACAAGCACCTGTGTTTACCAAAAATCGCACGCCCGTTCCTGCATCATGTAAAATGAAAAGATTAGAAACATGGGAGGCCACCACCACGAGCGATGGCCTACTTACACGCTTTTTGGCCACTGACAATCCTTGGCACATTTCTTCCCGGTTGCCCCGAAGCTGTAGTTCTGGTAGCAAAACTGTGGCGGATGGGAGGTAGTAAGTGGCTGTAGAAGTCGTTGGTTGGGGCGCAAGCGAGTTGTGGGTGGTGGGTGACTTTGTCGCCGCTTCGGCACATCACATGGTGGGCGTGTATGTCCTACGGCATTCACGTCAGCTTCGGTTGACGTTTAATAGGCGTCCTCTTCGTCAGGAGTGGAGGCGTTGATGGAGGTCTTGAAGTGGCTGTCCATAAGGGCGTTGGCTTTGGTCATCAAGTCCCTTATGGGTAAACTATCGACATCAGGTATGGCAGCGCGTACAGGATCGGGTAAACGGCGTATCCAAAGGGCACAAAGCAGGTTCACCTCACGAGGAGAGCCGTCTGCGGCAAGTTGCAGGCGAGCGATACTGGTCATTTCCATGAGGGCAAGCAAAGCCCTTTGGTCCCCCAACGGTTGTTGAGAGCTGAAAAAGCTTTGCTTTACGGGCGGCTGGCAACAGCGAGTACTGATGCAGAAGATATGTTTTGAGGACGTCATACGCTATTGTGGTGTCTCCTTGTTCACAAAGCCAGTCAGATATTTCCGGGAAGGCGTCCTTGGGTATCACCGCGAGAACATAATCTGCTTTGGTGGTTGAGCGAGTCACGTCCACTGGACTTCTGCGCGCTGAAACCAAGCAAACGCCTTTCTGCTGGCGAATGACGAAAGTTTCAATGGGGCAGCTAAAGCGCCAACTTCCGTAGAATCCGCCATAGTACCAACGACGGAGGGGCGAGGTGGGGTGGAAGGCGGGAGGAGCGAGTCGACTTCCGGAGTCACCAATGTGACGAGCCGAGAGAAGGTTGTGACTCAAAGACAGGATGAAAGCAACTGAGTAACTTTATTAAAGAACACTCTCCTTTATATACAAAAACTCAATGCAACAGGAAATTTCCTGTTCAAACCGACACGCAACAGTTAACGGTGAGGAAAACATACATGTTATTTCAGGTTCTTTTTAGTGCGAGGGGAGAGCGAAGATACAAGCATAATATATACATAAAATGAAATGTCGTTACTATGTACGATCGTGTGACACACGGTTGGTACAGCACCATTACTAATCGTTTAGGAACTTTTACTTGGTCAATAATCTTTCCCTCATATCCTTTCCTACATTATCTGCCATAATTTTCTGTGCACGCGATAATCAAACGCATCCTTGTGTATTCCTTCTTCCCCATCAGTTCCCTTTCTATACTAATACACATTTATCCCTCTCCTTTTTTATTTCCTAGTCATTTATTTTATTTCTGCCTCTATCATTAATTATTTGAAAAACTCCTTACAACCGTTTTAACCATTTTCTTCCCTTGCTATCCTATTTCTCCAGCATTCCTTTGCCTAGTCATTACCCACACTTATGTCTCCAGGTTCTTTTACCATAAATCCCTTTCTACCGTCTTTTCTCAATACTTCCCATTCAGTCGCTCCTTCCCTAAGATTCCCTTCCATCTTTTCCTCACCACGCTTTCATCCTCCTAATTTCCTCATCTACTTCCCTCTCTTCACAAATCCCTTTCCTTCCAACCAATCGGATCTCATACCAATCAAATCTTCAATATTAATCAACGATGCCTAGGGTTAATCAGTCTCGTCTACATTAAATGTCAGGAAGACAACTCACAACAGATACAGATTCTGACGACCGATCTCCTCTGTGATGGAAGGTATAATCACTAGAATTGCTGTTACCACAATACGAAGCTTGACCTTTGTTTTGATTGAAGAGAACCATAATTATTATTACAATGATGATAATGTTGGTTCTTTAATTCAAATGTATAAAATTATTTCGCGTGATGATAGAAATATAAAAGTAAAGTACAAACGGAATTATATTAGTCTATTAATTTTGCAATGTTACCACCTATTTTCAAGAACACTTCATTGGACAATGAAAACAAAACATAAAAAGGATTTGGTCTAATGTGTAAGAAATATTCCTTTTGACCAAGATATAAGGATATAAAGATAAAAAAAATTAAATCAGGAAATACCATATATAAAGAGTAGGGTTCAATAGTTAATTTAACAAACCAGGATATAGTAGATCCCCCCCCCCCTTAATTTTTTTCAGAAGTATTAAAACACACCGGGAAAAGATAAACAAGCAGAAAATATACGAGATTACAGGCAGAATGAGAGAAACTGTTCTTGTAATTGGGGTGCTTCATATTTAGTTTTGCTCAAGTATATCCTTGATCGTATTAGAAATAATGAGTTCTGGTATATATAGATATACAAAAACATACAAAGATATTTATAAAAACTATGGGAAAAATATTTTCATAGGATACCCTGTGAAATATTTCTGTCAAAACAAAATAGACTTTAAAAAAAACCATAAAACAAAACAAACTAAAAGCATATTCTCATTTGCAAAATTGAATGTAAATATCATTTGGTACAGAGCTACAATAGCACAACATAAATCGGATTTTTATTATAGCATGTAAATGAGTTGTAAAGATGAAGCTACATTCATAATGATCGCATATTATAAAAAAAAAAACTTAGTGAAAACATCTATATTGTACCGTAATAAATCCGAAAGTAATGAATTGATTTGAATCATTATGCTAGAATAAATTCAAAGGCAAAACTGATGTCATATCGCCATCTATTTGGCCAATTTCCATACAAATCGGACGCAGCTATAAAGCCGCAGAGCAGCGAACAATTTGTATACCTCGATAAATCAATACTTGAAATGAATCGAACGAGCGGTATCATCACGAGACAACGTCATCATCGGAACTCAACGAGATTCTTACAACGCTAACCAATCAAGGGATCTTCCCCATTAACGACTTTTGCTAACGATCTCGTCTCGTTTTAATTTTACACTTCAATTGTGTATTCTTTCTATGATTAAGAACTTCAGTTCAATTAATGATGGCTGAGCAGATTTAAATTCATTAACTATCTAACGAATAAAAAATTCTCGTATTCTAATAAGTTTTTTTTTTACTTCTCTATTTGAACTAAAAATGATAGGTTAACTCAGAACAACTCATTAAAATGTTAATCCACAATGTAGGTCATATAATTATAAGAGTTGTGACACCTTTTATCTTGATTCATAAAATATCCATTACCAAATAATACAGATTTAACCTTTCAATAAAAACCCGTTAAAAGGTCATTACATGAGGGCACACGCCTACAGCACCCATATCACCTCTTTAATGGTTTTAAATATACAATGAATTTCTAATGGGCGTACGCGCGCACACAATTAACCGCTAACCACCGTCTCCCCTTAATATAAGGAAATCATAGGCTTATTCCTAATCAGAAGGAATTTAGCTCCCAAATGGCCGCGGTGGTCACTGGTATTAACCATCAATTATTGTACTTGGCAAAGCAGTTCCCTCTCATGTTTCCAATGACCTAGAAACTTTCTTAAATTGGAACTGAACTGATGTGATTATTCAGTTAAAGAGCTCTAAAACTTTCTTAACTTCTAAATTTCTTTTTTCATTCCAGCTGATAATAAGGAAAGATTTTAATCTTTCCTTATTATCAGCTGGGATCATCGCCTTCACAGGTTAGTCGCCACTCTTTCAACGCCTCCCTTCCACACTTATTTTTTCTTTTATCTCTGGGTTAAATAAGGAACCAATTTGGCCCCACAAGACAGTACATGAAAATACTGAATAAAACATTACCGCAGCAATCTTGGCTTCGTCATTTTTATGTAATTTTTATTAAGAAGACAGACAGGATATGAAGCTTAATGTGTCCTCGCTTAAGCCTGTCCTAATAAGATAAAAATACCAAATGGACAAAAGGATGCGAGGAAATAATGGGTAAATGTTTATTCAAATCTAAATCTGTAAAACATTCATTTTCTAAATGGCGAAATATTCTTTATCCTCATTCTCTCTCCAAAAGCACCCTACAACAATAGAATGGAAGATAAATTTGTGCAAATCATACTCCAATTTCAAAAGAAAATTGACAGCATTTGCCCGGAATGCCTTCTGAATAATTGGTCATCTCAGTAGGGTTAAATTATATACCTGCAGATGAAAGATATAAAGTTTTCCCGAACTAGGCATATTTGAATATTATTGAATTATAAAGGGCTCTTAATATTCTCTTTATATTTCACCTACGCCCATGCCTTTCGATCTGCGGACAATGAATGGAAAAATAAAGGTTGAACAATGAAGAAAGTTGAAGCCAACTTTCATAGAGGAACTAGAACATCATCAGTGGAAAGTGAGTCTTACATAACTTTAATCTTAACCCTTGCGATAATTCATTAAAGACTAATTTTTTTTTGCTGCTTAATAGACGATTCTGCCAAATGTGAGGTATTTATAATTAGTTCGGGACATGGCCACGCCACCATCAAGAAAGTCGGTATACTTACCAACAGCAGACAAACGACAGCTGACACGAAAATGGGTTCTAATTATTCTACTTAGGTAATAGCAATGAAATTATCGTCATATTGTCTTAGCTATTCATTAACAGTCTTAGAATTTTCACTTTTATTATTCCGAATATCCTTGAAGAATATTCTTGCCTCTAAGCAGGTAAACAAAATTAGTTTATGTATATGTACAGTAGTTACTTATTTACATTAAATAAAAATGATATCGAGAATATAAACGTAATTTTTGAAGCACGTGGATTCATTCCATATATACTAAAATATACACGAGAAAACACTCAAAATGCCTACTACTGATAATCAATTTAATGGACGAATTCAATGGACGAGATACTAACCTTTCGAAAGTATATAACGAAAAATTTAAATATCAAAATAAAAAAGAAATGCAAACTTCCTAAAAAAATGAAAGTGAGAATCAATAACGTCGAACACATTGACTGAGATCTTATTCAAGCTAAAATGTTTCAACGAACACAAAAATGCAATATGGAAAGAATAGAAATGAAATTCGCCTTAAAAAACCGATCTTTCTTGCGACAAAGCCAAGAGGCCAAGAGTCCCTTCCAGCAACTCTTCCGTGTCAAACGAAGTTAAGAAACTTGAGTGACACTAAGGGAAGGATTGAATATGGAACAAAGTAAGATGAGACTCTAAGGCTTTTTTGCTCCTCTTTTTATCTTTATTTTTTGTGGGAGATGCGTGTTGGTGGAGAAGAGAAATAACTTCTTTTCTAAAGAAAGGACTTCATATCATGGTCTTTGGTCACAAAGGGCATGAGAAAATTCTCTCTCTCTCTCTCTCTCTCTCTCTCTCTCTCTCTCTCTCTCTCTCTCTCTCTCTCTCTCTCTCTCTCTCTCTCTCTCTTTTAATTATCATGAGCTATTACGATTACATGGTCTACTGAAATAAGCAACATGAACTGCTATTTTAATAATAATTTGAAACTTTAAAGAAAGAGAGAGAGAGAGAGAGAGAGAGAGAGAGAGAGAGAGAGAGAGAGAGAGAGAGAGAGAGAGAGAGAGAGACTAAATTAAATTATTTTCCATATTCTTCACTATAATCAAACGCCATATATAATCTGTAAAAATTACAAAATCACTACAGTAAGTGTTAGACTATGGACGAACTGAACCTGAAATCAAACTAAAAATCAGTGATTGAAACAGGTCAAAGGTATAAATCCCATTGAACTTCCCAAGAACTATTTTCCTTTACAATAAGCCCTGACGACAACTAACAAATCCTCCGTGTCAAATAAAGTTAGTGATCCTTGGGCGACATAAAACGAAGAGCGAACAATTGAATATGGTTTCAAACAAACGAGATTATACAGACCCTTGTTCTTCGTAACGTAAAGAAACCATCGTACGAGAAACAGAAATTAGGGAAGATTTCAGATTAGCCATGCATACTGTCTCATAAATACACGTACAAAATAGTCAAATTTTCTTCGTCTTGAGCAAGTTTTAGATAAATGTAATTATTCCAAAAAAATATTTCTCACTCTTAAATTTCTACTACAACTCTCCTGTAATTCTCCCATTTACTTCACAACATTTAATAAAGTGCCGAAATTCCTATAAGATTCGACGACGTTAATCTCATTTAGACGGTAAACATAGAATAATTACTCTCGTAATTCCTTGGGCTATTCATTCTAATCTTCCCACAAATGAGACTGGATGGATAGAGCGCTCTCTCTCTCTCTCTCTCTCTCTCTCTCTCTCTCTCTCTCTCTCTCTCTCTCTCTCTCTCTGTATATATATATATATATATATATATATATATATATATATATATATATATATATACACATACTGTATATATATATATATATATATATATATATATATATATATATATATATATACACACACATACTGTATGTATATATATATATATATATATATATATATATATAGAGAGAGAGAGAGAGAGAGAGAGAGAGAGAGAGGGAGAGAGAGAGAGAGAGAGAGAGAGAGAGAGAGAGAGAGAGAGAGAGAGAATGTGTATGCGCGCGCACGTGTTTGTGTTGATTTAAGGCAACTTCACTATCAGGCGTATATAGGTTGAGTCACACCCCAGAAAACTTTTAATAAAAAAGTTGAGATGCCATTGTGAATGCTCTTGCTCCCTGCCAATAAATACAAATCTCTTTATCTCGCAGGTAAATATTGAAAAACTAAATAACTTTTTTCTATACCTCGAACAGATGACTCACATTAATACCTTATATTATAAAATCCACCCATATCCAACAAACAAATATTATATCAGAAGTAATGACTAATAAATCATAGAGGGATCAATAATACTAGCAGACCTCGGTAATTCTCGGTGGTATCATAAAGCAAAAGGGCAATACATATGCTCCATTAATCTTCTTTCAGACATTTCTTTCTTGTTTTCTCTTTTCCACCTTCCACCAGGTCTCCTCCTTTTCTTGAACTCCCGAAATGTTTTTTATCTTTTTTTTTTTTTTTTTTTTTGCTTTTTCACCTACGTTCTACTTTGGTTTAATGACTCATACAATATATCATTTGATAGTAGTCACCATTGACACGGTGAGGATGTTATACCGTATATAACTATTTTCAGTTTAGTGATTAATTTAATAAGGGGATCTACCTATTCATCTCCTGTATCTTTTACTCTACTGTATCCATACTTTGCTTTGAAAGTAATTGTATCTCTTTGTAATATAGGCTTTTTTCTGTCCAACAAGAGGACATTTGATTCTTTCTTATGTTATCATTGTAAAAAAAAAAATATGTGCATATCAACTAAAACAAGAATCTTCCCACAAAAGATGAGAAGTATAGATGGCAAATGAAACCACTCCTAGATGAGTAAGTAATAAGGATTTTGTATAATTGATAAAAAAAAATATGAAACAAACAAAGGATAACTGAATATCAATCAAGAGAAGAAAGTAAGATGAAAGAGGGCGCACCAGCCCTCAAAGAAATAAATTCCAAAGATGGTGGAGGGCTGTGGCATACAGACGAAGCCTGATTCTCTCTCTCTCTCTCTCTCTCTCTCTCTCTCTCTCTCTCTCTCTCTCTCTCTCTCTCTCTCTCTCTCTCTCTCGACGATTCGTTGACCTAACTCGTCTCTGATCTTTCCATTCCCGAGCTAATACATAATCTAAATGTTACTAACTCCCTGACGGCTTTCCTTCCCGGTACACTGTTCAATGTTTTATGACAGCCTCGTTCAAACTCATAATTAAAACTCAGGTCAGAACACAACCGACAACCACCACCCCCAAAAATAAATGCATAAATTTCTACCTCCGCCAACGAGGATGGAGGGAGGTAATGTTTTACCCCGTTTGTGTGTTTGTTTGTGTGTGTGTGGTAGTGAACACCCTTCTGGTCACAATTTTAATCGTAAAGTAATGAAACTTGCAGGGATTCTAAACTGTTATGCAGAGCTGGAAATTATTAAATTTCGGAGGGTCAAAGGCTAAGGTCACGGACGAGAACAGCGTCCTTATCACGTAATCAGCCATAAGTTTGGACATCCTTGTCACAGCGACTTCCAACTTGGTTCATATTTGAGAGTATGAAAATCCACCCTAATTAATACATATTAAGGGCAAAGGTCAAGGTCAAGTTAAAGGTCAAGCAAAAGGCCGAGAAATAAGCTGCCGCGGTAGAGGATTGCACTCTACCGAGTGCCCCTCTAGTTTCCTATTTTATGTTGCCTTTACCCAGTTTCCACTCATAAATTTCAAATAAGTAAATGCATATGAAATGTAGTACATCCTTTCTCCCTCTCAATTGAATATGAAAAATTCTCCCACAAAATTTACGCTGAGAATAATATATTACTTCAATATACTCCAGGAATAATAATACCAGATATATCAGACAACGGCGTTAAACCTAAAACGAAGGTATTTCCTCTTAAAATTTGAAGCCCTAACTCACACAAACCTCTCGTTATCACCTTCCGATCAACCCTCCAAAGTTTAAGAGGTCTCTTCATTATAACTCTGAAACCCACTTATCCTCAGGATTGGAATGTATACTCTCTCTCTCTCTCTCTCTCTCTCTCTCTCTCTCTCTCTCTCTCTCTCTCTCTCTCTCTCCAGCTCAGCCGACGAACACCACTCATGAAACCCAGCCCTCCCAATTTACTTCAAGCATATGCACGAAATAATTATAAGTTTCTTGATGATACGGATTTTACCACGTTAAATCTGATGGGGATCAGCGGAGATCGCAGAGCAAACCAAGAGGATCATGTGAGGGGATTGGGGGGGGGGGGCGAGAGGTACTCAAAAATCCAACTCGCAAAGTGTATTGATTATGACGATTTATTGTCAACAAATGATTATCTCTCTCTCTCTCTCTCTCTCTCTCTCCTCTCTCCTCTCTCTCTCTCTCTCTCTCTCTCTCTCTCTCTCTCTCTCTCTCTCTCTCTCTCTCTCTATAAATATATATATATATATATATATAATATATATATATATATATATATGTGCGTGTGTGTGTGTGTGAGTATATATATATATATATATATATATATATATATATATATATATATATATATATATATACACACACACACACACACACACACTAAGTACAAATGATATAAAATTTTCAAGATGTTCAGATTTCGACTTGTCTCGCTTGGACGTTCAAACCCTGGAAAATGTTTCGAGACAGTGCAATAACATCAGTCGCTTCATAAACTCAGGGTAGACAATCTGTTCAGTATCAGCGTGTTGATCACACTTTCACGTATTGCACCACGAACCACAATCTTACACAGACTCTTTGTAGTCTATAAGCGTTGAGACCCTTCCTTACATAATATCTATTTCGTACCATCTATCCAGACTACTCGAGATCTTCCTCTACTAACTATCCTGCTGTGACCGGGAGAGAGAGAGAGAGAGAGAGAGAGAGAGAGAGAGAGAGAGAGAGAGAGAGAGAGAGAGAGAGAGCGCATTAATACGAAGACAGCTCCCGAACAACTAACTTTATTTAAAGAAAACACAGGCATTTATAGGCCAGAAAGGGGTCACCCAAGGATAACAATTGCATATCTATATTCAATGGCTTTCGTCGATAAGGTTTACATTGGCACAAATAGATAATGTAATAACGAAATAATAATTGAGTTTAGATTAGCTTGTAACATTTAATGAATTTTTTACTTGGAGTCTGATAGCGACTACAGTGTAGAAGAAAACAGAGTATTCTTCTTTACGGTTGGAATTACTTCAATCTTTTAGTTGGTATAAAAACTTGAATGTCACGGGCTCCTATCATCCCTAATGTTTTAATATTGATTAGCCAGGAGAGGAAACAGCCACCTCATTTTCTTTTTTCCAATTCCATAAAATATAAAACCTATTTGGTCTTTTCATATGGAATGAGGAACGCTTTTTGATGTACAAACATAACTTGTAACGGCTTCTTTCGTTTCTCTATTCGCTACCTCATTACCACGAATTTCCACATGTGACGGAACCCCTTAGAAATGTGGAAGAGCCTCAGTTGGTCCCTCTGACGGAAAGAAGGGTATCAATTAGTAAGTAATTGGAGGAAAGGAAGGAAATTATTTTCAGTGGAAGTAGAAAAATTAACGATGTCTATACTTATATAATTAGACTTTTCTTTGCTTTCTGGTTACTGGATTTCCTTACACTTTGTACTAGAACATTTCCAGAACTAGAAATCACTCTGCGTGCAGACCTCTGTGGCAGCTTATTTCTCGAAACCAGCATTCCTTTCTCAGATCCAATTTAGACAGTAGGCGTCTGTGAAATTTGTGTGACAGCCAGATGCAAACTTAGGGTTAAGGTTAGGGATAATTCGGTCGACCCTTTGCTCGACATTGACCTTTAACCTAGGACTTTCAAAATTGAATCACTTTCGCGTCTCAACATAACACTTAATCCCTCCAAGTTTCTCTACTCTATGAGTACAACTGTGGCCAGGAAGTTGTTCACAAACAAGCGATCAGACACACAGACAAACAGGGGCGAAAACATAACCTCCTCCCAACTTCGTTGACGGAGGTAACTAGTTTTAATGGCATCTATTTTAATTTAGGTTTTCATCTAAAAAAAAAAAATACACATAGCTCTCTAGTTCTTAAACACAAACATATTCACAAAGTATAAAACCAAATGTTTAATTATATAACATCTCAAGATATCAACGATTATATCAATACATCAAAGGTTGACTTTCACAAATTAACAGTAAAATAAGCTAT
The DNA here is from genome assembly GCF_036898095.1 of Palaemon carinicauda. Classification (NCBI taxonomy): domain Eukaryota; kingdom Metazoa; phylum Arthropoda; class Malacostraca; order Decapoda; family Palaemonidae; genus Palaemon; species Palaemon carinicauda. The sequence goes on along the minus strand of NC_090726.1, from coordinate 142,356,326 downwards.
CAAAAACCTATTTTATTAAAAAGATGTTTTATGTTTCTAAAATGAATCAGGATATAGTATCGATTAAAAGTTGACCAAGAAGTAAAAGTTTTTATTTCTTATTACTATTATTATTATTACTTGCTAAGCTACGACCCTAGTTGGAAAAGCAGGATGCTATAAGCCCAGGGGCTCCAACAGGGAAAATAGCCCAGTGAGGAAAGGAAACTTAAGGAAAAATAAAATATTCTAAGAATAGTAACATTGGAATAAATATTTCCTATGTAAATTGCAAATGAAATTAACAAAACAAGAGGAAGAGAAACAAGATAGAAGTGTGCCCCGAGTGTACCCTCAAGCAAAAGAACTCTAACCCAAGACAGTGGAAGGCCATGGTACAGAGGCTATGGCACTATCCAAGACTAGAAAACAACGGTTTGATTTTGGAGTGTCCCTTCTCCTAGAAGAGCTGCTTACCATTACTAAAAGAGTCTCTTCTACCCTTACCAAGAGAAAAGTGGCTATTGAACAATGACATTGCAGTAGTTAACCCCTTGAGAGAAGTAAAATTGTTTGGTTATCTCAGTGTTGTCAGGTGCATGAGGACAGAAGAGAATATGTAAAGAATAGGTCAGACTATTTGGTATATGCGTAGGAAAGGCAAAAAATGAACCGTAACCAGAGAGAAGGATCCAATGTATTACTGTCTGGCCAGTCAAAGGACCCCATAACTCTCTAGCGGTAGTATCTCAACGGGTGTCTGGTGCCCTGGCCAACCTACTACCTAATATCCTTTTCCAAATTTCTTGGAGAACGAGAGGTGTGTTGAAATATCCAAACCATCCAAACGTCTAGTTTAAATAAAATGGGACACCACTAAAATAATAAAAAACATTAGTACTTCTGTTGAACAAAATACAAGCAGAGCAAAATAAGAGAAATTAAAAATAAACCTGCTCAAGTATTGGTGTATTAGCCTTTCAAGATTTTTTTTTTTTTATAGTACAACTAAAATAGTCTATCCAAAAAAAAAAGTGTATCAATTTAGTAAACGTTAAACAGTCTAATCATAGAGATTATTCTTATTGATTCCGAAATCTGAAAAAAAAAACTTTTACAATAGAATATACAGAGTGTCTTTGTCAACTCCGAAATTGTTTCCCACAATAGAATATAAACTGATAAGATTACTGAAGAATAAAGAGTAGAAAAGACCAAAATAAAAGCTAAAATGCAACGAAACATACTTGCATAAATTTACATAAAGTAAAAGCTGAACATATAACACACACGATAAAATGTGCACACAGAGCTAAACTAAAACATCCAAAAGGTGAAATACACAGAACTCAAACATAACTTGAGAAAGTTCGAAGAAAGACAAAGTAAACCTCCAACACAGTTCAAGTTTCTAGAATAAAAACTGTACAGTTCCCTCAAGACCTGGTCACTTCAACCCTCAAAAAATATTCTTCGAGTCACTCTAACATAAAGGCCAAGTAATAATGTAAAACATTTGGAGAGGGTTTGCTCATACTTAATCTGCATAGAAGTAGATGTAGTGGTTGAATACATTTGCACACGAGCGGTAAACAAATACAGTGTACAGCGCATTTATAAACAAACAAATTAAAACACTTCTCTTAATCAGGCTATTTAATGTCGCCAGTTTATGAATTAATTCAATATACTGTATAGCTCAATATCCAATAAACATCTGTTTACAATGTTTGCATTGATCTGCAGACTTTGCACAGTGTTTGGCATAAGTCTAAGTTCATGATGGGAAATTATAAATCCCATTTTTGAGAGTTTTAAGAAGTGGAACTTCTATCATAAAAGTTGTAACTTCTATCCATTGGAAAAAAATAATCTTCTAAAATAAAGGAAACTTTCAGAATCTTCCTCTTACATATCCATCATAAACATTTCTATTTAAATCAACAAAACATCCATCACCAAACGATTCTATTCTATTTTTCAAGTTAATAAAAAATCTAAAAAATTAATTTGTCTGTCCAATTCATCAACAAATCCATCATACAATCTTTGCTGCTGCTATAACCCAAATATAAATCATAATAACTTTCACTGGTCAAATCACTCGCCAATTCTCTTTAAAATTCTACTTTTCAAATACTTCAAATATCCATCACATAAATTTTGAAGTTCATGTCACTAACACATCCCCAAAAGAAATTTTTATCTTCAAAACGTCAAAGCATAAAAATTTTCTTTTTGGTCACAATATACCGCAACAACTATCATTTAATTTTCCTGTTTGATTAAATCATAAATAATAGCTGTTCAAATACCTCATAATATATCACATATTTTTCACCTTAAAAATCAAAAAATATATCTATAATAAAGTATTGCTTCGTACACACGTCACATCAAAATTAATATACCACTTTACTGCACATATCTAAAATTACCTACCATCTCATACAACCCTAGTGTACCAACTGTGTTTCACACAATTGTACATAATTCCTTTTGTATATATTATGCTTGTATCTTCGCTCTTCCCTCGCACTAAAACGAACATGAAAATTCATGTCTGGTTTTTCCTCTGTAATATTGTCTGTCTTGTGAACTTGTTATGTCCTGTAGCCTTGAGGTTTTGTATATAAGGAGAGTGTTCCACAATAATATAACTCAGTCGTTTCCAATCTGCCTTTGAGTTCACACCCTTACTCGGCGCCGTCACACTAGCATACACTTCCGTCCTTATGCCAAACAACATCTACAGTATTAGCACATTCTCCTGAGCAAAAGCTCAACACAACCGCCAAAGTCAATATCATTCAAAACCACTGTCGTAAGTTCGGAATAAAAGGTAAGAATCAGAGCTTCAGTAATTCCTTATCTGCAGTTCATTTCTCTTTGATTAAAGGGAAAAGGGGGAATTACCACTCAATACACATCAGATATAAAGAATTTAGTTGAATTAATGGAAGAATAAAGAGGGAGATCCGCTGTTCATCTCTTTCTTTCTTTCTTTCTGCATCAAAAGCGTTGACTTACAGAGCATTAAGTCTGAATAAAGCGGTATTAAGAGAATGTGAGTTTCAGTGTATGCTAGAGAACAAGTCATGAATGCCAGCATAATAACAAATTTAAC
>NC_090726.1:142338220-142348220 GCF_036898095.1 Palaemon carinicauda | reverse complement strand
AAAGCCCTACAGTCTGTCTAACCATGTGGTTTCGCTGACTAATCATGAAATAGACAAGGAACATCACAAGGCAAACTTGGAAAGTAAACTCAATCTGCAGACTTCTAAATGAAAGCTAGAGATGAGACTGCACTAACACAAACGTCACTTTATTCAATTTGTTAAACATTACAGCAGTGAAAAAAAAAATCTAGCAGTCTTTTTATACGTTAGCACCAAACCCTTACAGAATGGTAGATGACGTTTCCCTCATATTATTTATCTTTCGGGAAATATCACACTTTAAGTGGGAATATCCTTTAAAATGTAACAGGGGTAGTAACCTGTGTGGGTTGCTGCTTTTCCTATCTTTAATTTGCATAGATCAGGTTCACGATACAACAGTCAGGTTTAACTTATCCGGACGTTGCTAATGCATTTACGCTGAAGAACAAAAACTGTGCTGCTCCTAAACAGCTCTTCTGGCAAATTTAGAGCATTAAGATCGTTTAGAAATATAAAATCTATTTCTCATACGTGTTACCATAACGAGGAACAAGAGAGAGAGAGAGAGAGAGAGAGAGAGAGAGACTTACATAAAAAAATATTCCAATACCGTAAATGTTATCAAATAATACCAATTATAGACAATAAGATATTAACTCAAATGCATTACATTATAAAGGAAATAATTTCCATAATTTATCCATTTCATACAGAAACAAACAATAAATTACCAAAAATTCATAAACTAAACTAAGCGATAAACTGCAAAGGAAATTCTTTAAAAAAGCTATATACGAAAGAGCAAAACATTTAAATAGTCGTAATCGCATTACGATGTTTACCGCTAGGCATTATATCCTCTTCGTGTAGGGCTTCGGTGTTTCAGAATCTCTAAATACAAAACCCTCGATAAATCGTTGAAATATACCTCGACGTCGATGGTCAATGTTTGCGCGATGCCCCTTTATACTTTACAAATAATTGGATCAGTCTTTAGTAATGAAAGAAAAAGAATATGTGTATCGCACATTTGTTGGTATTTTTTTTTGGGGGGGGGGGGTTCACACAACCTTATTCTTCAAAAGCTAATCAGTTTTGGACGTTCACATAATAAGGTCAAGAGTTCGGTATCCGCTAACCTTTGCCAAGGCTAAGCAATTAACCTCCCAGTAGGTTCTTTCCCAAAAAGGTTGTTCCCATATTACGTAAAATTGAATCACTTATTGCCGCCATTCAAAAGCCATGATAAAATTTTCATAAAAGTCTACACTGAATATTTTGCTTAACCTTCAATCAAACAAACCCAACCAAAACCCATATAGGCTATGATTTTAATTTACAAAGGAGAGAACTATTTCCATTTATTCATTTATTCATTTTCTACCACCAACCCCGCAAAAACTGACCCGTTTTCCCTGTTGGGACCCTAAGGATTGTAGTAACCTTTTTTTTTTTTTTTTTTAAATATGGTTGTAGCTTAGTTAATAGTAATAAAAATTATAACGATTAATTCCATAATAGCATTTCAAATTGATAATTTGTTTTTCTTTATTCATGATAGAATCACTGTTCAGCTACAATTTGTCTTTTCTAAAATCTTTGAATTTACTTTAAAATTCACCTTAATACCCAAAGGCTTCGTTCTATGACAATATAAGAAATGAAATATACGAAAAAACTTAGTGCTCTTTGTTCTATTTTTGTGGAAAAAACGTCTACATGATTTTACACTCGAGCACGTTTGCAGCACTTCACATTCCCGCGAAGACACGAAGAATGCCTGAAGTGATGTTTTTCCCGAAATTTAAGACATAACAAGCATTGACACGAATGCTTCTGTTCGCATTAAGAAAAATCCATTATCCAGGAAGCTTTATGGATCGACTAGTGGTAAATCACCAACTAATTTCAAACGATACGTAAAATATGCCTCTTAAGGAAAATGAGGATTCTGACAATAAACAAGACAACGGCCACTGCGAAATTCATACTTTAGCTGGGGATAGAAGGGTGAACCTTCTGCACACAAAACTTTCACAACATCGGCACTTTCATACAAGAGACAAGAGAAGGGACTCGTAGAGCAGCATCATTTCCTTTCATCTTGAACCCTAGATACTATGGCCTTTCCAACCAAATTTTTTATCGTATTTATCCAGCCCTATGATATATTCTTCTTACATCTAACCCATCGCTTCCAAGTAATATATATTTTTTCCAAAAAATATAGTCTTCCTCCTTTCCACATAATTAAACCATCTCATATCACCGATTCATCCTTTCATTACATTAACTTTCATATCTTTATACTTGCAAATTGCCGCTCATTACTTTATTCTTACATTACATAATATACTAATAATCCATCTCAATTACTTCAACCATTTTGTTTATCTTAAGAATTCAAAATCACTATTTCCTTTAAAAAGGGGAGAACAGGCTCAGCCATCCTTCACACAGTCCCCTCAAGAATTATTTCATCCAGACCCAGGCAATTTAATAATATAATGCAGTACATTAACTGATTATATTTGTATTATAAACACTCTCTCTCTCTCTCTCTCTCTCTCTCTCTCTCTCTCTCTCTCTCTCTCTCTCTCTCTCTCTCCTCTCTCTCTCTCTCTCTCTCTCTCTCTCTCTCTCTCATTTATATAACTATATATATATAATATATATATATATATATATATATATATATATATATATGTGTGTATATATACATATATATATATATATATATATATATATATATATATATATATATATATATATATATATATATATATATATATATATATATATGCTGTACTACAGTAAACTGCCGAGTAAGATAATTGAACTACTCAATACTGTATAAGCTATCACTGTAGTGATACTCTCCTGTATACTGATTACAATAACTATGATAACAAAATTATAATTAGAATAAAAAATATACACAATAACTTTATAACAAGCACCTGCTAACTATCCGGTGCTTATTTCATGTAACACCCATACAATAAAGACATTAATAATGGAAATTATTAAAAGAAGCCCTAAAATATAGTACAGTTCTGTATGAGATTATGAAATATTTAATAACATAAAATGCATTAAAAAAAATCATTGCAATATGTGATCAGCGATCTGAAATATTCATGCTTTTTTCTCTTTGATATAAAAAGTAAAAGTTATAAGTATTTCTTTGCTATTAGATGATCATAAGTTTATCTAATTTCTATTTAGACAAAGTATGTTATTTCACGTTAAAAATCTTTACATTTTAATTAGAAATTTCGGATAATTTGATAATATTCTTATTCACGGATAAAAAAATTATTTTTGTTTAAAGAAATCTTTATAAAGATATTATCATAAAATGGTGTCAGGAAACATATTCACCTTTTCTCAATCAAAATTTTGCTTAAGGAAATTAAACTCCACATTCAAACCGAAATGAAATTTTCATTTACAGCCAGTTAACTTGTTAATAGTTAATGGGTGTCTCAATATCGACTTTTTTCTGATTGCTGTATTTTACAAGAAATTATAACATTTTGATGAGTATTGATACCTCAATATATTTCATGTTCTTATGATTTCTATAAAAAAAAACTTCCTTTGAAAAAAAAATATCGTTCACAATTAAAAAAGTTAAGAAAATTATTTCTTAAACTGAAAACTAAATCACTACATATGCTCAGTCAAGCATGAAAGGGTTCAGCGAAGCGTGAAACTGTTTTTTTAGTATATGACACGGAAAAGAAATTTATATAAAACTTTATGAGGTGAATTTATATATATAATCTCTGGACTAGAACAGGGCCCCCGTGGAAACTGAACCTTGTAACCTTGCCTTGTAACATACCACGTCAAGAGACTGTCTATGGAAGGAGATCTTGCTGTGTTACTAGAAGAGCTGAAATAAATAAATTCGGATATAATGGGATCGAGTGAAATAAGAAGAACTGAGGAATCTTATGTAGAGTTAAAAGAGGGCCAAATATTTTGCTTCAGAGGACATGAAAGGAGCTAAGAAAATAAGAGTGAGTTTTCTTACTAATAAAAATCTTGCAGATAACAGAAGAATTTTACTGTTTTAATTAACAAACTAAATGATTCAAACGTAAGCGCCAACAACATCCCATACAGAAGAAGAAATGAAAAAAAAAATTATGAAGATCTAGATATCTATGAAGAAATATAAAATTCAATTTAAATATTTAGGGTAGTTTCAGTGCTAAAATCTGTCAAAAGAAGAGAGGAGAATCGGCTGTAGGTAAATTGCAGAATTGGGTGAAAATAATGAACACATTCTTTTATAAAAAGGAACATTAAAATGAACATGGAGAAGATCAAATGGAGAAACGAAAATTGAAATAGATTTAAATCTTGGTGAAAAAGTCCATTTCGTTAAAGATGTAACAGTGTTAAACAAGTTAAAGTCAAGCGATCATAAAATGGTGAGAAGCAAAAATGTTTAGATATAAGGAAAAAGAAAAATTGATTTAAAGAATGAAATTTAACACTCCTGTAATAAGGGAAAAATCTGAAGAGTTAGTTTATCAACACAAAACAGGTAGTCCCAGCTGCATGAAGAATTGGAAGCAAGTAACGAAGAAATAAGCAGTAATTTCATTGGTGGAAAAGTTACTAAACAAGATCAAGGAAAACTATCAAAGAAAAAAAAAACTAATTAAAAAAAAAAAAAGACTGGAAATAAGAGTAAAATCCAAGAGGGATGAAATAGATTATGACAGAAAAATTCAAGACATACGTAAACACAATCAAACCAAAATTGAGGGAAACACTAAAGAAAGGAAGAAGCATCAAATTGATTAAAGGAAGACTTGGAAGAGGTGTGCAAACGGATGTTTGCTGTAAAGGATAAATGGAATTATTATTATCAACTACAGAGATGGAGTGATAGGAATTGCAGAGGATTCCTATAAAATGCTATACAATAGGGATATAAGAAATAACTTTACTAATAGAAATGAAGAAACACCTGAGCCGGTACCCATGCGTAACAGTAAAAGTAAAGAAAACATTAAAAGTCATGAAAGGAGGCAAAGCAGCCGCAGATTGCCCAGCAATTGATTTACTAAGAGATGTCGGATATTTCATAGCAGTAAAACTCGCAGAATTCTACATCAAATGTGTGCAAGAATTCTCTATACATATAGCTTGGAAAACTTTATTATTATAATAATTTACAGAAAGGGCGACTAAAGACCTGAAAAATTACCGTCAAATAAGTTTACTCTCCGTAATATAGAAAATATTTACAAAGATTATATTTAGTTGAATAGAAAGACAGCTAAACCTTTCATCAACCAAGAAAGCAAACAGCCTTTAAAAGTAGGTATTCAACTACTGACCATATCCATGTAATTAAGAAGCTAGTGGAAAAAATTAATATAGTAGGACAAACCACTATGTATGGAATAAATAAACTATGAGAAAGATTTTGATTCTGTCAAATCCTCAGTAGTAATGAAAGGCCTTCAAAGACACAGAATAGATGAATCCTAGGTTAAAACACTTAAAGGTATCTATACAGGAAGTACAGCATTCCTAAAACTACATATAGTGAGAAAATTCCGATTAAGAAAGGAGTTAGACAGGGAGACTCCCATCTCTCCTAAATTATTAACACAATTCCTAGAAGAAGTTTATATGAATTTAGATTGGGAAAAAAATTAGGAATTAATGTTAATGCGGAATACCCTCAACAACTTGACATAACAAATGACATAGTTAGTTATTAAATTATGGACGAATTTGAATAGAGAAAGCAGAAATGTGGGACTGGCAAAGGAATATGAGTAAAACTGAGATAAAGTTCAAAGAAAATGCAGAGAGATAACAAACAATCGTTATGAACGAAACTCGAGATATTGTTAAGGAATATACGTAGTTAGGACAGACCATAAGTGTTTCCCCAAGGACACGAGGCCGAAATATAAAAGAAGGATAAGCATGAGGTGGAGAGCATTTGGTAAACAAAATAAGATTATGAAAACTAAAATGCCTCCTTCCCTAAAAAGAAAAGTATTTAATCAGATGGTCCTACCAGTATTAACTTATGCTTCAGAAACTTGGAGTCTTACTAAAGCTTTAAAACGAGCATAAGCTGTGGAAAGACTAATGATGGGAATAACATTAAGACAGAAAAAAGAGCAACAAGGATGAGAGCAAACTTAAAGTAGATAATATTCTAACAACATGTAAGAAAAAGAAATGGGCATGGGCAGGACATATAATGAGAATGACAGATAACAGATAGACATTTAAAATAACAGAATGGGACCATAAACAAACACAAGTGGAAAGACATGACTGAGGCCTTTGTTCTGCAGTGGAGTAGTAATGGCTGATGACAATGATGTCTTTGCATATATACAACATACAACCACACACACACACACATATATATATATATATATATATATATTATTAATATATATATATATATATATATATATATTTATATATATATATATATATATATATATATATATATAAGTAGGATACAAATATCATCAGAGAGGCTAACTTTTAATGAATAAATACTAATAATAATTATAGTGATGATAAGGATTAAAAAAATCATGCATCCTTCCATTACAGACAACCTAAAATGTCTAGAATAAACCACATCAATTGGCTCCCTCAAGCGGAAAACGTTGTCAATAAGAAGGAAATTGCGGTTTCCATCACTTTTAATCTCGCTAGATTTATAAGAGATTTCAGTTTATGGAATAAAAAAAAAAACGTCTTACCTATCTTTAAAGGGTTTTGATATATTTTTCTTTTTGGGAAAATATATCTTTATCCAAGTAATATCATACGTTTACTGAATTCATGCTGAGTAACTGGCTCACTCCTGAGGTTTTGAAGGTTTCTTCGATCAATCAATTGTTGGAAGATTACAAATAATTAAAAGAATTAATTGAGCTGATCTTTCGTAATATTTGTATCATTCAACTGAAACTGAACATCATACAATCTTTCATAACCCACCATCTTCCCGGATTTTTTTTTTAATCCGATAACCTTTAATATCCGATCAGAAGCTTCGCTAAAGCTAGCACATTGCTGTTTTACCTTCAAGAAGTATCAACTACGTAATATTATAAAGTTCTCTACTGCTATAATATGAAGGTAACATGACAGCAACAGTACAATGAAAATAGCTAAAATCACTATATTTGCTTTCAAGAAATTACTATAAAATATATCGCATATGAATACAAATGTTGCTCAACAGGGAAGTGCATAACAACAACAAAACAATCGGTATCAAAAACAAGTGTCATTACCCGATACAATAGTTCCAATATTATACAGTATAACGGTCTCTCACAGTCTTTACCTAGGATAATTTCTCACGTCCCTTACCGATTAACGTTGAAACCGCTGCGATATTTTCATTGGTCTTACCCAATTTTCTACCCTTCTTTCTTCAGGTGTATAACTTGAGTGATAATTCAAATAATTTTTTTTCTATGCGGAGCATCTTGGTTATACTGAAGAACATTTCCTTTAACGTTAAATTGCTTCGTTGTATTTTTCCTTAAACATCCATGTGTGTTTCAAGTTATAAGAAAAATTAACAATGCTAATGCATTTGAAATCATTCTTTTCAGATGATTTTAGCAAAATAAAATTTCAAACCAAACCCATTTACGGTAACAGTTTGCAACACAAACAGCAACAAAAATATAGCTCTAAAAGACTATGAATAACTCCGGAGCAATTGATAACCCTTGAATACCACCAATCTTCAAACAATACGAAACCACCACATCAGAATAATTTCAGTTTCAATCTTACCACCAAAACCGTAGGTGGATTGGTTGCTAAGTAAGAAAACCGCAACATTCACCACCAAGATTTTCTGAAGAATAAAAGTCCTATTGGAAATCAATATAGCTGTTTACACTTCGATAATGGTTTTCAAATGAAAACTCAGCGACAAATGTGACTGGAATAAAATTGTTGTGATAAGAATACTTCAAACAGGAAGACTTGATTCCCTGATTACTTTTACTGACCTTTTCTTTTTAATATAGATTAGTAAAAAGGGAAACTATGAATAAACTATATAATTTCCCCTGATTACTGGAAGGGCAACAAACTAAGAATAATGTAATCGACATAATCTACAACATATCCTAACACAATTGCTTCACTCAATGCTTCTCCAACAATGTATGGAATAATTTACAAAAAGAACGAAACTTCAACATATCATTATTGTGGAAAATTTCCTTCCTTAAGCAATTTACTTAATAACACTAACTTCTGTGTTCCGTGGCCCAACATCTTCATCCTTCATATCCTCTCTTCAAGCTTTCTGGGCACCTAATCAATTATTGCGCCTAATAATACATTTGCCGGCAACTGCACTTGATGCAACAGCCTAATTGCAGTAAATACTCATATTGAGTGGTAAATAAGTTCAACTGCTTTCGATAGTCCTATCATACTGTACATCAACCATCATATTCCAGGCCGATTTGTAATTAAAAAGTAATTTTTTCTTTTTATTGTTGACAGGGACTATTAAATACGCCACGAAGACCGAATAAAATCAGCGTTAATAATCATTGAACAAATAAAATTATGATTGCATCATTCAAGCGGAAAACATGAAGTTTTTAAAAACAAAACGATACAGGCCTAAGAGAGAGAGAGAGAGAGAGAGAGAGAGAGAGAGAGAGAGAGAGAGAGAGAGAGAGAGAGAGAGAGAGAGAGAGAGATGATGCTTCACTCTCTATTGAAGACCGACCAAAATCAGTTATATTTAGAGATCCTACACTTTGAAATAAAAGAAAAAAACATATAAAAGCGGGATAACTATGCAATAAAATATGTGGCGAGACAGAGAGCTACCATTCAAAAAGATTTCGGAATCAGAACTCCAGGTGACCTATCGAGTCTTGTGAGAGTGTCGAAACAACGACACAAGTAGAAGGAAATGTATGGGTCTGTCCCGTTATCTGATTTAGCTGCATTCAAACTTTCCTTTTGTTTTCTACCTTTAATTTTCAGTAATATTCATCTTCTTTCAATTCGGGCAACTGACTTCATTGTCTCCCCAGTCACTTCATCCCTAAAAGTTACCCTGGCAAAAGGTGACTATGTAAATGCAAAGGTCCTTGTGATAAATTTTCCTCCATAAATTAAATTCCTTTCAGGGTATCCATCTAAAATAATCTCTCTATACGGAAAAAGGTAATTCATTAATACTAACATTAATTTCTATTGACGACACCTTAAATAGAAGATGTCAATTGCAATATGTAATAGCGAGAATAATCTTGTTAAATCTGATATATAACTAAGCGTCAAAAATTTTACAAATTCATGAAATATAGGTCCTAATTTTCAGCCGAGAGAGAGAGAGAGAGAGAGAGAGAGAGAGAGAGGAGAGAGAGAGAAGAGAGAGAGAGAGAGAGAGAGAGAGAGAGAGAGAGAGAATGTATAGTGCAATTACCAAGAACATTAGCAAGTATTGCAAAGTTTTACTGAAATTGGCTGAACGAATTACTACTATTGAAGGCCAACATCTTTCCCCGGTAAATGAAAAATAGGTCGATTAAATAAAGAAAAACGAACTACCATTTGGCACGCAACATTTCATGGAAGAAAAAAGTAAATCTCTCTCTCTCTCTCTCTCTCTCTCTCTCTCTCTCTCTCTCTCTCTCTCTCTCTCTGCAGAAAACCAAGATAACGACAGGTAAGCCTCTTATTACAGTGCATTTTTTCTTTCCTCTCGCTGACACTTCTTTCGTGTAATAGACAGACATGAATAGATAATAGAATAACGAAGACGAATTTGTTGATAACGTTAGAGAAGAAAGAACAATGGAAAACTAATATGACTTTACCACGTCAGCATTAGGCGCTCATGGGAAATCGTGCATTCCAAGAATTCTTATCAAAGTGCTGATATATCAAGATAAGCTAGGCCGATTATTCTTCGCAGTTCCTTTAGACTGCATTGCGTTTAATAGAGGAAAAA
>NC_090726.1:142328220-142333220 GCF_036898095.1 Palaemon carinicauda | reverse complement strand
ATGTACCATCCTGTACGCAATACAGTACTGAGTATGCAGTTATTTCTAACAGTCTTGTCTTCTCAATCTTAACCTTAATACTACACAGTATTTTAGAAGTTTTACTCAACCAGTGACCAGATTATGGAATGTTCTTAAATCTGGTATTTGAATCGGTGGAACTTTTGAAAATTGTTGCAGATACTTTTCCGTTGAATAGGTTGATTTAAATCTCGTTTCAGAGTTTATTTTTCTTTTTTTCATTTCCGCATAGGGCTGCTTTCCTTGTTGGTGGCGAAGGGCTTTTCGGATCTGGCTAATCCAGCTAGAGTTATAGCTTGCCTAGTAATGATGATTGTAATAAAAATAGAACTTCGTCCTAAACGAATCGAGTACTGAAAACCGGAATTAGTGGCAAATATATCTATTACCAAACATACACACACACACAAAAAAAGCAACAAACCATTAGCCATATGATAGGTCTGGCACGGTTTTGAAAAGCTAATTCCTACCTAAGCCTCTATTTCAGCACAGTAATCAAATCTCATTATGCGATTCTACTCGTTGGTTCGGTTATTTTGGACAACGCAATTTCATAAAATTGCAGTCAGGTACGGAAAACAGCGAGGAACTGCGACTAGAAAGAAAAATATTAGATTACGCGTCAACAGGGAACGGGGAAAATGGTTTGTAAACAAAAATATTAAGAAGGAAAAATTATAAAACATAGATGAAATTGTAAGAAAATTAAAAAAAATATCTGTGAACAATAAGGACCAGGAAATGAGATAAAGTTTGCTAAATGTCAACGAAAAAGGATCAAACAGAAAAAAATGTAGAGATCATTAATATTGTAGGTACTAAGGTGACTGACTAGTAACGTTGATTAAAAAGGGTAAACAAACATATATAATCAAATTAAGACAGTAAGATGGTCCAAAATTGGGAGAAAATACCGAAGGTAAAAAAAAAAAAAAAAAACTTCCCTAATAAATTATAAAATAAATGTACATAAGATACCTAGAAACAAGTTTCTGATTTGGAAGGATACAATCTAACAAGATTCCTTTGCTCGTACATGGATATAATACATGAAACTGATTTTCCTTAGCCTCTCTAGGAACTATTGGTTTAGGGTTTCGGCGAAATCCATACGCAAATTTCAGAAATACATATATTACATAATGTCAACTTTCATTGAAGTTCATGCGCTTGCTTTTTACTCAGGGTGTACCAAAATGAGGTCGGTACAAGTGTAACAACAACAACAATAACAATAATAATAATAATAATAATAATAATAATAATAATAATAATAATAATAATAATAATAGTAATAATAATAATAATAATGACAATCAGAGATTTCAGATCTATGCCAATAAATATGGCCAACATTTATCTAAAGTCAACAGACATCCCCTCCCACTTTACATATGCTGACTGTACAGTAGATTATGAAAAGTGCAATGTTGATCCAGAATCGTGATCTTGATCCGTATCACCTCCAAACTTTCGTGGTTTCTTCCGATATTTATCCATTGTTAAAATTTGGTGAAAATCCAATGTGCCAATTTGTTTTGACGTTATTTTGAAAATTGTGAAAAATACAAATCCGGATCTAGAATCCGGATCCGGTACCGGATCATCTCTAAAGATAATGGAGTCAGTCGTTCATGGCCGGAGATCTATCTCTGGTGAAAATTTCGTCAAAATCCGTCTGTTTGTTTTAACGTTATATTTAAACTGGCGAAAAATGTAAATCCGGATCCAGATCATCTCCAAAATCTAATGGGGTCATCCCTGACCTATGGTCTATCTTTAGTGAAAATTTCATTAAAATCCGTCTTGTAGTTTAGACGTAATCCTATCAACAGGCACGCACAGACAAATAAATAAATAAACGACTCGATTTCATAACCTCCTTGGTAGAGATAATAAAACGTTCCAAATGACATTAGTCACAACCAAAAGAGAAAATATCAAACTCATAATCCAACTCAAAATGTATATCGCAACACAGCATGTAAAATGAATTGCTTTCCTGAAATACCAAATGAACGGATTTTGGAGGGATGACCGCTGATCAATATTCAATTAGATGCCACGCAATTTCTATGTAAAACCACCCTTGTCACATAAAAGGCAAAAAGTAGCTATTCTTGATTTACAAAGGCAACAATTTTTGTCCGGGTGTAGTCTACGTAATTACACCAAAAAATTAAACATGACTCCTCCATCCCCAATCTATATACCTAGATAGACATACATACATACACACACACATTATATATATATATATATATATATATATATATATATATATATATGTATGTATGTGTGTATATATATATATATATATATATATATATATATATATATATATATATATATATATATATATATATATATATATATATACACATACACACAGTCGTACATCTCTCTATTCCGGTTCAACTTCCGTTAGTTCCGACCCGATCTTAAGACGGTTTACACCATAGAATAATTATTAATTGTTGCACTACACAGTGCTGTACTACATATGGGAGCTTATTATAGAAGGTGTCTGTTTTTTATAAAATTATAGCGGGGTTTAAGTAATTTTTCATGCTCCGTATGTGTATAAGGAATATAAAATCTACTTTATACGACAATAAACTGACCCAAGTTGAAAATCGCCTTGCGCTGGAACAAATTTATGACATAGGATGAGGTATTACTTAATAACATGAGTATGTACAACTATTGCTCACTCTATAGTTATTTCGATACACGTCACTTCTAACTCTGTGAAAGTCATTCTTAAACGCTGAATGCAAAATAAAAATATCATTGCGCCCTTTAACAAGACCTTATGTCAGTTCTTACATTAACCAACAGTGAATTAAAAAAAAAAATACTTACACAATTAGTAAATTCAGTAGACATACATTATGAAAATGGTAGTATGGATAACACAAACATAAAATATTATAATTGCCTCTTATGTATGAAGGAAACATACTCTACGTCTAACAGCTGTTTCAATCCTTCTAGGAGGTGTACAGTACGGATCTAGCATGTAACCTCATCCTAACTGAAGAGCTGTTGGCCTTGTTACTTTTAATAGAACAGTTGTTTTGTAAAAGGTTGTTAACAGCATTATATCCTTAATGATTAATTCATGACCGTTATAAACAGAACTGAAAAGGGTAAGCTAAAATATCTAATTATACACACAAAAAACAAGGATTACAATATAAAAAATGCACAGCAACGAGTGCCCAACAGCTTCCCGCTCGTTTCAGCTGGAAGAAGGTTTACTGCCCATGAGCCTTAGTTGTTTAAAAGTATTTTCTGATGTATGTGCACAGTTAAGGTATTCTTTAGTATCTTGGCAATCTTTGTATGTATTAACTATGTCCACCAAGGAAGCTAAAGATATTGAATCTAAGAGGCATGTCATAACAATCCAATATAAATTGGGCATGATAAAGATATGAAAAAGTATGATAAATAATAAATAGTGCTCATGCCTTAGGCCTGACTCAGACAACGGTGTCCACTATTATTCAAGATAAAGACCGCACTATTCAATACAATACTAGAACAGCTCCGTCATCAAAAACTTCTACAATTATTGTAGAGTCATAATCTAAGATCAAATGGAACGCGTATTCTCTCTTTGGATAGAAAGGCAGACGCATGAACGAATTCCTACGAGTAAAATGCCAATTCAAGAGAAGGCCAAGTCTTTGTTTATGGTTGTCGTAGCCGATGTGGTAACGTCCCTGACTGGTGAACGCTAGACTGGGCTTCGAATCCCGCTCAAACTCGTTAGTTTCTTTGGTCGCTGCAACCTCACCATCCCTGTGAGCTAAGGATGTGGGGTTTGGGGGAGCTTATATATTTATCTGCTGAGTCATCAGCAGCCATTATCTGGCCCTCCTTGGTCCTAGCTTGAGTAGAGAGGTGTCTTAGTATCTAAAGCATTGTCCTGCTCGATAGGGCAATGTCACAGTCCCTTGGCCCTGCCATTCATGAGTGGCCTTTAAACCTTTAAATTTGCGTAAAAACATTACTATGTAAAAGATACTTCATTTAGCTCAAAACATGAATCATTTAAATGGTTCAATAAGTATTTTAATTTCCACAACATTAAAATTTAGGGAGAAGCAGCTGCTATTATTATTATTATTATTATTATTATTATTATTATTATTATTATTATTATTATTATTATTACCATCCAAGCCACAACCCTAGTTGGAAAAGCAAGATGCTACAAGCCCAGGGGCTCCAACAGGGAGAAATAGCCCAGTGAGGAAAGGAAATAAGGAAATAAATAAATGAAAAGAACAAATTAACAATAAATCATTCTAAAATAAGTAACAACGTCAAAACAGACATGTCATATATAAACTATTAACAACATAAAAAACAAATATGTCATAAATAAACTATAAAAAGACTCATGTCCGCCTGGTCAACAAAAAAGCATTTGCTCCAACTTTGAACTTTTGAAGTTCTACTGATTCAACCACTCGATTAAGAAGATCATTCCACAACTTGGTAACAGCTGGAATAAAACTTCTAGAGTACTGCGTAGTATTGAGCCTCGTGATGGAGAAGGCCTGGCTATTAGAATTAACTGCCTGCCTAGTATTACGAACAGGATAGAATTGTCCAGGGAGATCTGAATGTAAAGGATGGTCAGAGTTATGAAAAATCTTATTACTGCTGATAATGTAGCTTCTGAGGAATTTCAAGAGGTTTTAAAAAACATCGATGAAAAACAAATTTCTCAGAGCTCATCGTCAATATCGACGAGATGGACTAGTTTTGGAAGCTAATGCTGGATCGTTCATTTACTTCCAAGGAAGAAAAAAACAATTCCAGGGTAGAGCACAAGGTAGCTAAAGATAGGTTCATATTAATGTTAGGTGCAAACTTAATATGCAATTTCATGCTAAAGCGATTGTTGGTCACCATACCCTTAAACCCTGGGCCTTCAAGGGGGCCTCAAAATATATCAA
>NC_090726.1:142298220-142323220 GCF_036898095.1 Palaemon carinicauda | reverse complement strand
TTTGATGATCAACGGCCTAATGAAGGGTTTCAATCGATTGAAGTGTTTTGAGAGACTTTGAAGTAGCTACATATGGGTGGTCGGAAAGAGAAAACGCTATTCAAGTAATTAGATTGCTGAAAGATGCTCCAGCAATGGAGGTAATGTGTTGGCCCAAAAAAAGTTTTAGAAGTTATATTGAAATAAAAAAAACGTTTAATTGAGAGGTATGCATTGCCTGATGCGAGAAAGGAAGACCTAAAAGAAAATTACAAAACCCAAAATACGAGAAGGTGAATTAGCAGACGTAGTGAGTGCAATACAAAACATTTTAGACAGTTTGCCAGAAGAAAAAATGACTGAGAATAACAGTCCAGATTCCGAGAAGTTGGCAGCCATAAGAGGCAGTCGTCCCCCGAAGGGGGGTAGAGGAGAATGCAGTCAGCAAATTGAATGTTGGCAGTGTGGGGGTGAGGGGCACCAACGAGTGTAGTGCCCCACCCAAAGATCCCCCCACTGTTACACTTGTCAGGCCTACGGTCATCTATCTCGAGAGTGCCCAGCAAAAAACGCCCAGGCCGGGCGTGCTGTGGCACACGCACACCTCCCCCAGCCCAACGTCCGAGGAAAAGGAAACAGAGGAAGGGGGAGACGAGGGAGTTTGATGCACCCGCACATGACAACACAAGAAGTACCCGAGGAAGCAGTGACGACAGACATGACAGAGCAGGCATTGGGACCTCCATTGGTACCCCCAACCTCACCCCCGCAGCACTAGGGGGCAGCAGCATTGAAGCTGAGGTCATTGGCCCGTGCCCCATATCTCGTAATGGCCGTCTAGGAATGTTAGCAGTTAGGAACGACCTGCAAGATAAATCCATTCGAGAGCTGATTGACACGGGAGCCAGTGTTTCACTGATTGAAAAAAATTCTCCTCAAATCGAATACAGCCAGCGGCATACATTGTTCTTGACATGCCAGGAGGAAATAAACTACACATAAACCATACAACAATCGTCAAATTTAAGGTGGGGTCTGAGGTTTACACATGATTTTTTTGTCTTGTCCACCTTGGGAATTCCAGGAATCGAGGCTATCTTATGAATAGATTTTATTTCTAATAATCAAATTTGCATTTTTGGGGGTAAAGATACAATAACGGTAAAAGCAGGAGGGTACATTTTGCCGATAGAAAGTCATGAGACAGTAAGTGCGTGTGTTAGCTTGGAGAGACATTTAAGTAGGGTAACAGCTGTACCTGAGAGAGAAGTGTTGTCTCCCCACACCCTTACGAGCATATCTTTGACCCCATGTCGCCCTCTCGCGGAAGGAACCAAGGTAGTTGTTAAACCCCATGACAATTGGGCCCATATTATATTAGAGTGCTAAACAGAAATTAAAGAGAACAGAGCTGATATAACGATAGTTAATTTGTCAAATAAAAGAGTTGTTTTAGGAAGTGATTCTGTGAGTGAATTAGAGTTATGTGAAATTGCTTATAATGGGATGTTGGGAGCCACAACTCCAGCCCGCACAGACGAACGCACTCAGAATTTGATTATGCAAACGCAAAAATTATGTCCGTCAGAATATCAGCCTGTAGTTAGTGACATTGTCAATAATTATTCCGATGTAATTGCAATTGGAGATGAGCCACCCGGGAGATTGATTGATTTCCCTTTAGCATTGAAACTGGGCAGGCGGAGCTGATCAGGTCAAGGCCTTATAAGGTACCTTTTCATTTCCAGAGAGAGATAGAAAGGGAAATTAATAAATTAAGAGAACAAGGGATAATCGAGGAGAGTGAATCCTCATGGGCTTCTCCAATTCTAGCTGTTAGAAAAAAGGATGGCTCGGTAAGATTGTGTGTGGATTATAGGAAGTTGAATGCAGTCACTAAGGATAATGCATTTCAATTGCCCTCGATCAAAGAATTACTTGTGAAAGTATGGGATAGCAAATATTTTACAATTGTTGATTTAAAGTCTGGATACTATCAAATACCCATTCAGGAAGACAGTAAATGTAAAACGGCATTTATAGCTAACGATCAATTATTTCAGTTTAATTTTCTTCCTTTCAGTGTTAAAAATTCTCCAAGTAATTTTTCTAGAGTAATGATGGCGGTTTTGTTGCCCTTAATTGGACATAATGTTCTTGTTTATTTAGATATCATAATTACAGGGAAAACGGTCGAAGAACATAATAATATTCGTAAAGTTTTAGAACCACTGCGACGTAATGGTATGAAAATAAATTTGTCAAAGTGCAAATTTTTCTGTAAACAGGTCGAACTTCTAGGTCACATAATAACCCCAGAATGTATCCAACCCTGCCCCAGTAAAGTAACGGCTATTAGAGATTTCCCCAGGCCACATAACTCTAAGGAAGTAGCTGGGTTCCTTGGGCTTGCTGGTTATTACCGTAAATTCATAAGAGGTTTTGGAGAGATAGCAAGACCCTTAGATGCTTTAAAGAAACAAAAAGTAATAAATTGGGGAGAGGAAGAAGAAAGGGCCTTTAACCATTTGAAAGCTGCCTTAACTTGCAATGAATTACTCGCATATCCTAGATTTGATCGCCCATTTTTAGTGACAACAGATGCAAGTAGCGTAGATATTGGTGGCGTAGTTTCTCAACGAGATGATAAAGGCAGATAGCGACCCATTTGTTTTGCTTCCCGGGCATTAAAATGGGCAGAGAAGAATTATAGTACATTCGATTGAGAGGCTTTGGCTATTCTTTGAGTTCTAGAGAGGCATCGGTTCTTTTTATTAGGTCAGTCGATTGAGATCATCGCCCCTTACGTGATTTGTATTATATAAATGATTTGACCTCTCGTCAAGCGAGATGGATTGCGAGTTCAATATAAAGGGTTTTCGCCACATGGAAGGTAAAGCTAACAAGGTAGCTGATTCTCTCTCTAGAGGTGCAGTAATAGGACTAACAAAATATTGAAGACCCCATCAAAATAGAGAGAATAGAGAACGGGATGATAATTCTCCCGATGAGCATTCAGAATACCGTAGCGGAGAGAGAGAGAGAGAGAGAGAGAGAGAGAGAGAGAGAGAGAGAGAGAGAGAGAGAGAGAGAGAGAGAGAGAGAGAGATGAAGATGAATATATGTGGGTGACCGAGGACATGACCAGGGGTATCCAGAATGAATGCCCTGATGATGGAGGTTTGATCGACTTGGGACATTGGGACATAAAAGAAGTCCGAGAGGGACAGATAAAAAGAGGAATGGATGGAAAGAGTGCGAGCAGTGATTAAAGGGGAATCGTAGAGTTATCCGTCATTTCTGGATGTGCCTCGTGAGAAATTTTTTATTGAAAATGATGTCTTATATTGTACTTATGAGAAGAGGGGAGGGGAATTTTGTGCACGGGTAGTTCTTCCTCCCTCTTTAATTAAACGAGCCATCCACATTGTACATGCAAGTCCGTATGCAGGGCATTTAGGGATTGATAGAACATTAAGGAGAGCATGTGAATCCTTCTTTTGGTTAAGAATGAAAAAATCTATAGAGAATTACATAAAAGGTTGTCATGCTTGTAACTGTTTCAAAGAACATAAAACACTGTACCGGGAGCAAGAAAGTGGCCTGTGATTCCTATCAAATTTTATAGAGTGCATATTGATGAAGTAGGACCATTTCCTACTGGCTTAACACAACATAAGTATATACGTGTATTTATGGATGCATTTACTCGGTACACTCATACTTACGCAATGTTGGATAAATCTGAAAATTCATTAGGCCAGGCACTGTGCTCTTTCATTACTAGGTTTGGTTGCCCGAAAATTTTGATAAGTGATAATGGACTTGAGTTTATAAATAAGTTGGTGAAATCGGTCACGGACTTGATGAAAACTGAACACTTTTCAGAGACTGCATGTAGGCCTTCAGCAAATGGCTTAGTAGAATCGCATAATAGGGAAATAGTGAGAATTTTGCGTTACTTAGTGGCTGATGACCCCCTTCATTGGTGCGCCATGCTTCCTACAGCTGAGCTAGCTTTGAACAATGCATATAATGCTTCGCTCAGGGACACGCCTTTCTTTTTAGTGTATGGACAGTATCCTGTGTTACCATATACGGTACTCATTAATTCGCAACAGTTGCCAAATTACTCAACTGAGCAATACCGTATATATTTATTAAATCTACCGAGGAGAGTAATGTAGACCACTGAAAGGTTTTTGAAAAGAGCTAATGAAAATCACAGCTCAAAGCATGATGGTCGGTTCAAAACTGCACCAGTAAAAGTACTTGTGGGCGATCGTGTGTATTTGAAACGATTACAACCTAGGAAACACAAACTAGAGCCAGCGTATTTGGGTCCGTACCAAGTAAAGATAGTTAAGTCTAACACAGTTGTGATACAAAGCATTGTTAATGGTGCAGTGTCTGAACATCAGGCACACATACATGTGGTACCTGAAGAGGTAGTTTTCAAAAGTGTTCCTCCTTACCCTTGCATACGTGACATCCCTCGAGTTGCTGAGTAGAAATTTATTTTTCCTTTGCTGTTGTTGTTACAGACCTCATTTCTTCTTTTGATGTGTTTTAAATAAACTTGATGATAATAATGTGTTCTTATATTGATGCTTAATTTATACATAAAATGTTGTGGTAATTTTGCTGAGTGTGGAAATGCGTATAACATTGCTGAGTGAACCTAAAAACAATCAAGAGGTTAAATAGGTCAAGTGAGATCCGTCAGGCAGGTGCTGTATTATTCATGTATTTATATGATTCCTGGTTGCTGGGGTCGGGGCGGTTCCCGAATGGCAAGTGGCTGCGGGATCAAAGTTCAGCCTTAAGGATAGGCAGTGTTAGAGTATGTATAGATGTGAATACCTTATACTTAATGTTATAAGAAAAGGGCGGGAAGATGAATGATTTTCTCGGGAAAACGGCTAGTGGCCACCAGTTGAAAGTTGCAAGTGCAAGTGTTGTAGTGATTTAAATAAATGGCGAAACAGTGGTGGCGAGTTGCGTTGTGAAATTGTGCCGTAAACCCGGACAAGTAAAATCGAGAGATGAAGGAACATCTATTCCTACCCCTGTCCCGCCCAAGAAGACCGTATTGCCCGCAACGAGAGGGAGGTTATTGATGAGGTTATGTAAAACTGATGTTATGATTTTTTTTTTTTCACTTAGGATATTCTGTGTTTTGGTTGCAGAGAGGTCTTAAGAAGAAATGAGTGGAATTATTGATATTGTTTTGTGTACATTTTTACATGCAATATTTCATTTTTTTTATTTTTTTGTGGAACGTATGTTATTTCTGGGGGGAGGGTGATTCTCTCTCTCTCTCTCTCTCTCTCTCTCTCTCTCTCTCTCTCTCTCTCTCTCTCTCTCTCTCTCTCTCTCTCTCTCTCTCTCTCTCTCTCTATATATATATATATATATATATATATATATATATATATATATATATATTATATATATATGTATATATATATATATATATATATATATATATATATATATATATGGATAAATATCAACACAACATCGTGTTCAAATAGAAATAAATTTCTACCTCATACTTGGGATCGAACGCTAGCCCCTTCTAATGAAAGGCCAGGTCGAAACCAACCATGCCACGAGAGGCCATTAAAAGATATCGGAACCTGACGCTACCCAGCTGTCCGAGGATTTACCTGGCAAGACATCAGTCTCTTACCAGCGATTTTTACCCGATATCC
This sequence comes from Palaemon carinicauda, assembly GCF_036898095.1. Taxonomy (NCBI): domain Eukaryota; kingdom Metazoa; phylum Arthropoda; class Malacostraca; order Decapoda; family Palaemonidae; genus Palaemon; species Palaemon carinicauda. Next base: position 142,317,524 of record NC_090726.1, on the reverse strand, counting down.
CGGCCCACCATGTGACACAATTGGTAGTAATTCATTCAAATTACCCCTAATGAGTCAATATGGATAAATATCAACACAACATCGTGTTCAAATAGAAATAAATTTCTACCTCATACTTGGGATCGAACGCTAGCCCCTTCTAATGAAAGGCCAGGTCGAAACCAACCATGCCACGAGAGGCCATTAAAAGATATCGGAACCTGACGCTACCCAGCTGTCCGAGGATTTACCTGGCGAGACATCAGTCTCTTACCAGCGAGTTTTACCTGATATCCTGGCCCACCACGTGACACAATTGGTAGTAATTCATTCAAATTACCCCTAATGAGTCAATATGGATAAATATCAACACAACATCGTGTTCAAATAGAAATAAATTTCTACCTCATACTTGGGATCGAACGCTAGCCCCTTCTAATGAAAGGCCAGGTCGAAACCAACCATGCCACGAGAGGCCATTAAAAGATATCGGAACCTGACGCTACCCAGCTGTCCGAGGATTTACCTGGCGAGACATCAGTCTCTTACCAGCGAGTTTTACTCGATATCACGGCCCACTCAAGCTCTTGTCTTTGTGTGATTTCGCCTGGGGCTCTGATCCCGAGGTCGTTAAGAGAATCCAGACATTAATGTATCAAAAATATATATGGCTTATTTGAATATATATATATATATATATATATATATATATATATATATATATATATATATATATATATATATATATATATATATATGAGGCAATGTCTCCATAAGGGGGCTATGGGGGCAAAATCCCAAGCCCTCTTAAAACTTCAGAGATGCCAGAAAACTTTAAATCAACCTATCTTAAAACTTCAGATACATTCAATTCTACATAAAAACTATAAATGCATTATGCAAAATTTTCCGAGTAAGTTAATGGAAGTCGTCCCGAATATCTAAGTATCCCCTTATGGTGAGCAGAACCCCACCCACTTTAAATCTCAAATATATACGATTTTATGTAAAACCTAAAAGGGTGTTCTTATGTATAAATATTCCGAGAAAGACAATGGAAGTGGTTTGAAATATCTAAGTGTACCTTAAGAGAAATATGGGGGGGGTGAGATAGAAGGAACATTAATGCTAGCAGAATGGCAGCCACGTGAGAAGAAGACCAAAGAAATTCTTGCTTGAAAATAATCATCAGAGTTGCAGCACAAATAAATCTGGAAAAAGAAATAAAAGAATAACTCAAATTAAGACTAACAAACATTGAATGATTGCTCAGCAAAACAGAAGAAGAAGAAGCGAGCACAAGTTAGAGCATGTTCGTTTAATGCAGAACAATGGAATCTTGGTACCTTTGCCTATGACCCAAGACATGGTATGAAACAGAAGATATAGTACAAATTGGATTGATAACACCAAAATGTAATCACACTGGTGCTCTGAAATGGAAAAATTAACCTCCTGGATTGTGTTGCGGTGGAGGGAGAGTTAGGCTGCCTTTGTTACAAATATCATCTCCACCTTAACATAGGAAATGTTTCATCTTTACAGTTGCAGTTTCCACAAATGAAGTATCTAGGAGTTAAAAATCATGTGGTTCATGATGAGTCATCACAAAGACAACTTACAAGAATCAACCAGTTGCATACTATCGCTAGAGTTGTTCTTGGGTTCTTTGACTGGCCAGACAGGACTACATTGGATCCTTCTCTACGGTTACAGTTCATTTTCCTTTTGACTACACATACACCGCAAAGTCTGGCCTATTCTTTCCACATTCTCCTCTGTTGCCATACACCTGACAACACTGAGATTACCAAACATTTCCTTTTCACCCAAAGGGATAACTACTGCACTGTAATTATTCAGTGGCCACTTTCCTCTTGGTAAGGGTAGAAGAGACTCTTTAGCTATGGTAAGCATCTCTTCTAAGAGAAAGACACCACAAAATCAAAACATTGTTTTATAGTCTTGGGGAGTGCCATTGCCTCTCTACCATGGTCTTCCACTGTCTTGGGTTAGAGTTCTCTTGTTTGAGGGTACACTCGGGCACACTATTCTATCTTATTTCTCTTCCTCTTGCTTTGTTCAAGTTTTTATAGCTTATATAGGAAATATTTATTTTTATTAATTAATATTAATATTGTTACTGTTCTTTAAATATGTCATTTTCCTTGTTTCCTTTCCTCACTGAGCTATTTTCTCTGTTGGAGCCCCTTGGGCTTATAGCATCCTGCTTTTCCAACTAGGGTTGTAGCTTAGCAAATAATAATAATAATAATAATAATAATAATAATAATAATAATAATAATAATAATGATATACTGATGTTGCTTTTTAATCCTACACCCGGGCATCGCCGAGTAGCTCTGCTGGTAATATAAATATAAATATGATATATATACATACATATATATATATATATATATATATATATATATATGTATATATATACATATATATATACACATATATATACATATATATATATATATATATATATATACAGTATATATATATATATATATATATATATATATATATATATATATACTGTATATATATATATATATATATATATATATATATATATATATACTGTATATATATACACAGTATATATATATATATATATATATATATATATATATATATATATATATATATATATGTGTGTGTGTGTGTGTGTGTGTGTATAATATATAAAAAAATGCAGCAGTTTCTAGTCTACTTCAAGACAAAGGCCTCTGACATTCATTCATGTTTGTGGTTTGGCTGTTTCACCACCACGCTGGCCATTGCGGATTGGTGATAGTGGGAGACTTTAATCTGATTTCTCACAGCAAATCCACCAAGAATGCTGGAAAAAACATTAAAATTAGCGTCCTCTGATTGATTCGTGGCACAAAAGCAAAGCCAACCAATATCAGCTTCTATTCCTAAATCATGTTACTCTATATTAATATATGTAGTACATACTAAAATCAAACATATATTTACAAATTCTTGGTTCCAAAGAATAGAAACTACGAACTCGCATTGGCTAGAAGAAAAAAAAATTGCCGTAAGTTAAAATTTTCATACTTAATTCAACAATAATAGAATACAGATCAGGTGTAGGAAAAATTAGGCAGGGATTAACTTGAAAATCCTGCATTCTTCCCAACACAAAGTGAGATTCAAATGTGATACAAGCAACAAAGGTTCATACACGTCTCGTTACAAAATAATGTTAATCCTACATATTTCTTATATTCTCCCCTAAATGAAAAGTATTTGCTACTTGATTCTCCCTTGTGATAAAGAGTTATCCAGTTACACCCTTTTAACAACTATCAAAGGGAACTATAAATACATACATGTCAACCTGTTCGGTTTATCTGTAAAACTTAGGGTTTTTAAAAGAATTTTGCTTTCTACGGGAGTAGAACCAATTTCTTACGGATTTTTACAACTTACAAACTTATCTTTTTCATTTTGCTTATATTTCATGTATAATTTACGTATTTTTCACTATCGTATATGATGTACGATAGTGAAATTAATGGAGTTCATAGAATATTGCCAATATCAGATTTTTGTTATTGTGTTTTTATTATTACGAAATCTATTCAAAATAATGTCACAATAAAAATATGGAAAGACACAAGATTATTATGTTTTCCATGCCTAACAATCCCAAGGAAACTAGGATTTCTTAAGAGATCCTCTACAGATTTTAAATACTTGGTGTTTACATGAATGTGTTGTTCCTCGCCGAAATCTTTATAATATCAAGACCGTAAGAAAGAGAATCTGAAAACAGAAAGGGTAAAGAATGCTAAGCAATATAAAAGTAAACTTCACTACAGTATGCAATAAGGCCTTCTATAAACAATGATTTAGAAGACAAGATGTGTCTTCTTATGAGATGACATCACTATTCCGTCTCTTACCTGCTGGAGCATTGTTTTATTCACTAATGCTGTGATGGGTATTTTTCCCGGTCATTATTACAAAATGGCTTAACCAGGCCACATAATTCAAAACCTAGACTCTCAAAGATTTCACCAGAACGATTTGATCTTAAAATAAGGAATGCTGATGAAATGGAAAAAAAAAAAAGCTAAAAAGATAAAAATTATTTGACCTGAGACCAGTGGTAGAGTGAAGAGTTACTGCTCCCTGGAGGGTGTCCTGTAGTGCTAAAAAAGATAAATCATATATAAGTGCATACACAATTGTACACATATTTGTGCGTTCACTAAACACTTCTAAGTGCAAATACATACATAAATCCTTAGAATATCGTTAGCCAATGAGTTTTACATATATTTAGCATCTAATTTAAACCATATTCATCACTAACATCATGAGTTGGTGACTGATTCGGCTTAAGCCAGCACTGTGCAAACATATTCAATTTCTTAAAAGGCTAGAGTGGGTGAACCTTTGGACAATGTTGGTTTTAACAGAAAAATACAATCACGCTAACGTGGATACTTATAAATATGCGCTGGATAAAAAATCTCTTTGAAACCTTGCGCAATTTTACTTTTGTTCCTACCTACACAGTACAGTATTTGAAAAAAAAGGGAGGAAAATAAAACGGGAAAAAGAAAGGTGATCTGCCAGAATGAAATTGACCCTTTCACTTTCAAACGAAATTGGACCCAAACTTCATGAAAATTGGTAAATGGAGGCAAAAGTTGGGACAACAAAAGTAATTGTTCAAAGACAACCCAAATGTTGTTAACTTAAAGTTGGAAGAACAAGCCCGGTAGCAGAGTTCACTTTGGAATATATATATATATATATATATATATATATATATATATATATATATATATATATATATATATATATATATATATACATAAAACTCTTGTGGGTGACTTTTTTACGAGTCACCTTATAAAAAAAGTAGAGAACTGAAATGAAATAGTTTCTTCAAACAACTAGAATACAAGACATTCAGTTCAAATTAGGGCTTCAGTTCTCGTAAAGAAAGTAAGAACATAAGCAATGTCAAAAGCTATCTTGCTATCTTTTATTATTACATAACCGCTAGAGTTCGTTGACTGGCTCGACAGTATTAAATCGAATTCCTCTCTCTGGTCACGGTTCATTTTGTCTTTGCCTACACATACACCGAATAGTCTGGCCTATTCTTTCCACATTCTCTTCTGTCCACATACATCTGGCAACAATAAGATTACCAAACAATTCTTCTTCGCTCAAGTTGTTAACTACAACATTGTAATTATTCAGTGGCTACTTTCCTCTTGGTAAGGGTAGAAGAGACTCTTTAGCTATGGTAAGCAGCTCTTATAAGAGGACACTCCAAAATCAAACCATTGTTCTCTAGCCTTGCGTAGTGCCATAGCCTCTGTACCGTGGTCTTCCACTGTCTTGGGGTAAAGTTTTCTTGCTTGAGGGTACACTCGGGCACGCTGTTCTATCATATTTCTCTTCCTCGTGTTTTTTTAAGCTTGTTTATTACTATTTGTGTAGTTTATTTCCTTGTTTCCTTTCCTCACTGGGCCATTTTTCCATGTTGGAGCCTTTGGGCTTATAGCATCTTGCTCTAATAATAATAATAATAATAATAATAATAATAATAATAATGATAATGATAATAATAATAATAATAATAATGCAGTTATAATTCTTTTCTTGAAATAAAACATTACTTAACTGCTTAATCCATAAAAAATTCATGGACACACTGAAAAAAAAATGAACTTCTTTGCCTAATGAGCGGGTACGCTATTTTCAACCTAGTAGTTACGAAATTAGTAAAGGCTTTCATAAAACAAGAAGAAACTGAAAAGATGGAATTTTCCATGACGCGGTGTGCAGAAAAGGCGTATCTCCATCTTTAATATATATATATATATATATATATATATATATATATATATATATATATATATATATATATATATATACTGTAAATGGTTACTATATACAGTATACATATGTACACACACACACACACACACATATATATATATATATATATATATATATATATATATATATATATAAACAGAGCCACTATCATAAAAGAAATTGCTTGTTATAGAATCCCAACATTTGGTCCTTAGAGACTTCATGTGTCTGTTGAGCCACTTTTAACTATATGTATTTATGGTTGTTACGTAAGATGGATACTATTATTGTCGAAATCTTTTTTTTTACATTTAGGCTAACTTTTACAGTGTTAATTTTTGTACCTCGAATATATATATATATACATATATATATATATATATATATATATATATATATATACATATATATATATATATATATATACATATATATATATATATATATACATATATACATATATATATATATATATATATATATATATATACATATATACATATATATATATATATATATATATATATATATATATACATACATATATATATATATATATATATATATATATATATATATATATATATATATATATATATTTGACAAATTCAGCCATTTCTAGTTTAGTACAGCACACAGGCCTCAGATATGTCATTAGTCGTCTTTGTTTTAGCCATTTTCATTACCACGCTGGATACTGCGGATTGGTGATGGTGGAATTATAGTCTGCTAGGTCATAGCAAACCCAACCTATTATGGATGGTCCTAATTAGTACTGCTTTGCTGATCATGGCGCTACACAAACGCTATTAAGGTATCCCCACTCAGAAAGGTGTGTGTTTATGTGCCCATGTATATATAAATATATATATATATATATATATATATATATATATATATATATATATATATATATACATATATACATATATATATACACACAATACACATACTGTAGACACACAATATTATAGGATGGAAATTAGGTATAATTGCAGACAGTTAATCTCGCATCGCTAGAATTTTAACAAGTTAATCTAAATATGTAAGAAAATAATAATACAAGGTGCAGTAGGCTTCCACAATTTAGCGATGGCGCGTTAAACATGTATTATTACCAAAACTATTAATTTACTGTCTAATTGTTGTTTCAAGAGTATTTCCCGCCATAGCCTCTGTACCATGGTTTTCCACTGTCTTGGGGTAGAGTTCTCTTGCTTGAGAGTACACTCAGACACACTATCTTATTTCTCTTCCTCGTGTTATTTTGAAATTTTTATGGTTTATTTGAAAGATTTATTTTAATATTGTTATTATTCTTAAACTTCTCTAGTAGTTTATTTCCTTATTTCCTTTCCTCGCTGAGCTATTTTCTCTGTTGGGGACTTAGGGCTGGTAGCTAGGCAAATAATAATAATAATAATAATACATTTAGGAAGTTGTTGAATGTTCCTTTAGAGTTCTATGACGAGTTACGAAATTCAAGAAGCCAACTGGCGATCAAAATATAACAATGTCATTTTCGAATCATGGTCAAAATTATCCTGCTGCTTTCTATCACTTTATTTTCATTATAGATTTCTCTCTCTCTCTCTCTCTCTCTCTCTCTCTCTCTCTCTCTCTCTCTCTCTCTCTCTCTCTCTCTCTCTCTCTCTCTCGTAACGAGAGTCATAAATCTATAATTGACCAACTGAAGCAATAATAATAAACCGATTTTCCTTATTATAGCCAAATAATAATTTCTTCTTGAGCTTATTTCATGAGGATAAAGAAAAATAACGAGATTAAGGCTGTCCATACCGTCCACTAAAAACATAAGAAAATAGATTGCTTTTCACAACACAGACTAACGACGATGATGAAAAAACAATGAAAATACGGAACCTAAAAGAAACATACTGAATTAAAAAATGATGAATCTCAATTTAATTGTCACCTTGAAAGGTGAAACACTAAAGGAGTTGTATAAAAATGAAACTAATACAGAATTCCAAAAGCTCCACTTTAAAAATTATAAATTTAAAAGATGGAAGAAAACAATAATTGTGTAAATCGAAAGCAGATATAGTTTGTAAATCAAAATTTAAAATTTCAAGGTTATCTTTAAAGATAAATTGTTGGAGGAATTGAGATAAACATTAGCAGTTGGAGAATTCAACACCATGTAGACTACACAAATCAAATTCCAAAATTAGAATTGTCCTATGTAAACGGATAACGAGACGTCGGAATATAGGTTTTCTTCATTTATTACAAAAGGTTAGTTCGTAAGTACACCATACACAGCTACCCTCTCAGGTGAGGGCCTTGTCTACTTGAGCGCCCAAAAGCAACTAACTCCCCTCGCTATCAAAATGCAATCTTGCTACAACAACATGCTGAGTTATAGGTTTTTGTGGAATTCTCATGATTATAGAGTTTATTTACCTTGACGCGCAACACATATCTACATACCAGAATTAGGACAGAACTATATTTGATTGCCTACTTGAAAGATAGAACACTAAGGAAAATGGGCCAAAGGAAAGCATAAAATTAATTGAATGACGGAAAATAATGACGAGCAATATGACGGCAGTCTTATTAAGCCTCTTCCATCCAAAGATCTTATTCCCTTTTCCTCCAATGTGAGCATATGATAAAAATAAAATTTGGAATTCTAAACTTGAAAACTTCAACCAGTCTTCGTTTACATCAAATCCATGTATAATGATACTTTCAGAAAAACACAATTCTACAACAGCATTGTTGATTTGAATAACCCTCAGTGAAAGATAAAAACAAAAAAGCTCTCCAAAATCTTTTACATGCTGGTTAGAAAAGAGGATAGGGGAAAAAGATTTGGTCTTAAACTGATATTCTTTTTTTCTACCAATTTTTTTTGCTATATTGGAGAACATAAATTATTTCGATGCTTTTCAATAAAAGAATTACAAGACGAGAGGATAGAAGATGTCCAGTGTTTACCTGCAAATTTCACATATTATTATTATTATTATTATTATTATTATTATTATTATTATTATTATTATTATCATTATTATTATGAAAAATATAGAGAGAAAATGTGGAAGTAAAGCACAAGGTACGTGAGGCAAAGAGGGCAGCTGACCTGAGGTGGGGTCAGGGATTGGGTCAGTCATATGAAGAGAATAAGAAGTAGTTTTGGAAAGAAGTGAAGAGAGTAAGGAAGGCTGGCACAAGAATTGAAGAGACAGTGAAAGATGGAAATGAAAGGTTGTTAAAAGGAGAGGAGGCAAGGAAAAGGTGGGCGGAATATTTTGAAAGTTTGCTGAATGTTGAGGATAATAGGGAGGCAGATATAATTGCTGTTCCGGGTGTTGAGGTGCCAGTGATGGGAGATGAGAATGAGAGAGAGATTACGATAGAGGAAGTGAGGAGAGCACTAGATGAAACGAGAGTAGGAAAAGCATCTGGTATGGATGGTGTGAAAGCTGAGATGTTGAAGGAAGGGGGTGTGACTGTACTTGAATGGTTGGTGAGATTGTTTAATATGTGTTTTGTGTTGTCAATGGTACCAGTGTTGTAATTCAAGAGGTATTAGTTTGTTGAGTGTAGTTGGAAAAGTGTATGGTAGAGTAATGATTAATAGGATTAAGGATGAAACAGAGAATGCAATCTTGGAAGTACAGGGTGGTTTTAGAAGAGGTAGGGGTTGTATGAATCAGATTTTTACAGTTAGGCAGATATGCGAGAAATATTTAGCAAAAGGTAAGGAGGTGTATGTTGCGTTTATGGATCTGGAGAAAGCATATGATAGAGTTGATAGGGAAGCAATGTGGAATGTGATGAGGTTATATGGAGTTGGTGGAAGGTTGTTGCAAGCAGTGAAAAGTTTCTACAAAGGTAGTAAAGCATGTGTTAGAGTAGGAAATGAAGTGATTGATTGGTTTCCGGTGAGAGTGGGGCTGAGACAGGGATGTGTGATGTCGCCGTGGTTGTTTAACTTGTATGTTGATGGAGTGGTGAGAGAGGTGAATGCTCGAGTGCTTGGACGAGGATTAAAACTGGTAGGCGAGAATGACCATGAATGGGAGGTAAATCAGTTGTTGTTTGCGGATGATACTGTACTGGTAGCAGACACAGAAGAGAAGCTTGACCGACTAGTGACAGAATTTGGAAGGGTGTGTGAGAGAAGGAAGTTGAGAGTTATTGTGGGTAAGAGTAAGGTTATGAGATGTACGAGAAGGGAAGGTGGTGCAAGGTTGAATGTCATGTTGAATGGAGAGTTACTTGAGGAGGGGGATCAGTTTAAGTACTTGGGGTCTGTTGTTGCAGCAAATGGTGGAGTGGAAGCAGATGTACGTCAGAGAGTGAATGAAGGTTGCAAAGTGTTGGGGGCAGTTAAGGGAGTAGTAAAAAATAGAGGGTTGGGCATGAATGTAAAGAGAGTTCTATATGAGAAAGTGATTGTACCAACTGTGATGTATGGATCGGAGTTGTGGGGAATGAAAGTGATGGAGAGACAGAAATTGAATGTGTTTGAGATGAAGTGTCTAAGGAGTATGGCTGGTGTATCTCGAGTAGATAGGGTTAGGAACGAAGTGGTGAGGGAGAGAACGGGTGTAAGAAATGAGTTAGCGGCTAGAGTGGATATGAATGCGTTGAGGTGGTTTGGCCATGTTGAGAGAATGGAAAATGGCTGTCTGCTAAAGAAGGTGATGAATGCAAGAGTTGATGGGAGAAGTACAAGATGAAGGCCAAGGTTTGGGTGGATGGATGGTGTGAAGAAAGCTCTGGGTGATAGGAGGATAGATGTGAGAGAGGCAAGAGAGCGTGCTAGAAATAGGAATGAATGGCGAGCGATTGTGACGCAGTTCCGGTAGGCCCTGCGGCTTCCTCTGGTGCCTTAGATGACCGCGGAGGTAGCAGCAGTAGGGGATTCAGCATTATGAAGCTTCATCTGTGGTGGATAATGTGGGAGGTTGGGCTGTGGCACCCTAGCAGTACCAGCTGAACTCGGTTGAGTCCCTGGTTAGGCTGGAGGAATGTAGAGAGTAGAGGTCCCCTTTTTTGTTTTGTTTCATTGTTGATGTCGGCTACCCCCCAAAATTGGGGGAAGTGCCTTTGGTATATGTATGTATGTATGTATGTATGTATTATTATTATTATCATTATTATTATTATTACTAGATAAGTAACAATTCTAGTTCAAAAAGCGTGGTGATATAAGTCCAACGGTTCCAACAGGGAAAAACAGCCCAGTGAGTTAAGGATATAAGGAAATAAATAAACTATATAGAGTATGAGAAGTAAAAAATCATCCTCATCTCCTCCTACGCCAATTGAAACAAAGAATAGAGAATATAAAATATATTAAGATCATTAACAACGCTAAAATATATATGTCATATATTAACTATGAAGACAGATTCATGCTAGCCTGTTCAACATAAACACCTTCGTTGGAAGTTGAACTTCTGAAGCGAATAAACTTTACTGGATAATCCATGCCTCACAATTTAGTACAACATATCTCACATAAGTCTGTATAGGGTTACGCGTACCATTGCTACGCTCTTAAAATAGTTACAGGTCATTTTAATATTTAAACTAAAATTGTACGACAACAGCAAAATAAAACATAGGGAATGGATATAAAAAGAAACTCACAAAATACACACGTTTATTTCCAAACTTATAAATAAAATCATAAATAAAATCAATGTTGTCTTCGGTTACTTTAACTGACAAATCAAATCAATCAAAACAATAGAAAAGGGGAGCAGTCAGTAAGGTAGAAATACTCAAAGAATAATTTTCTGCATTTGCTGAGACGATACTGGTACGGAGGCTTCAGATTTGAGAACGTAGCAGACGGGTGGCTAAAGTTCAGGGAACTGGCAAGATGACCAGATTCGAAGACGTCACAGAACGGTTGGCATCAGGATGGGATATCAGAAGTCTTCTCCAAGAATTCAATGATAGTGACCAACTAAGGCCAGACTGCAGGCAGTGTTAGCTACTTCTCGTCACAAGCAAGGAGGAATGGCTGCTCTAATTTCTCCTCTTCTTAACCATAAGAGGATTTTGGAGATAGGTATTTATCGTCTGAAGGGATGTTTGGAAACTAGCTCTATCAGACTCTAGTCTTCTGTGGTTATCTCGTCAGGACTTGGTTCTCATCTGCTTCTGATATAGTTCCTCTCTTGTCTTATGTCCTGTCCTATCTCCCTTCGACAATCTCTTCTTGAAGGTTATATACCCATCTATGGGTGGAGTTAACCACAGTGGGCAGTAGTCATTTTCATGGAAGGCATATATTTTTGGCAAATCTGCGTCTCGATAGGACTCCTCAAAACGCCCACTTTGATCACGCCATGGAAGCTTCTAGAACCAACTTCAAGAGCGCCGCAATTGTCCACCCATGATGACATATTTCACAAACAATGATATCCCTCAGGCTCGGTTTCTCAAAATATGCTGACTCCACTGATTAAGGCGATGCCATCTTGGTAAAAATAAGACAGTTCCCTTATCGCTGCAGGCGCTCTTCGTCGGGGACCGGTTTATTCCAAAATGCTGACGACAATGAAGTGATGACAGGTCTGACCAAACAATACAGTAGGTGAATCTCGTCTCACTGCTCACACTTTGGGAATAGATAAGAGTTTCTCTTTTAATGTATCCCTTGAAAAGTAATGTATCTACCTATGACAACCATTAACAAGAAAATTCCAAATTTAAACCTTTAATAATTTTCTCTTTTTAAGAGACTTTCGATCGTCCCTTTCAGGATCAATAATCCTTCTCCCGACCATTTTTTTTTTCACCTTCGTAACTAGGCTACATAAGATCAATAAGTTGCCCATACAAAAAAAAAAAAAAAAAAAAAAAAAAAACTATACTGCTGCATTTCCGTACCTATGAAATGGATGCAATGTCCACGTCCTTTGCCTATTATTATACTATTATCATCACCACAATTATGAATTAACTTCAACTAAACCCCTAACTGAAAAACATTGCAAACTGAAAAACATTGCATGGGTTTGAAATACGACACGATAGACATAAAAGAGGACCCAAAGATTTGGTAAAACGTAAACAAGAGTACACAGTACAAATACACTCATGGAATTCCTGTATCTCGTCTTTCAAATACATCTATCAGTTTTTATTTATATAAAATATACCTCTCAATTTATGTTTAATACACACACGCATATATATATATATATATATATAATTTGATGTAACGTGTTTTACGATTACCAGTATTATATAAGCATACCCACATACATTATAAATATATACATACATACATACACACATACATACATTATACATATATATATATATATATATATATATATATATATATATATACACACATATATATATATATATATATATATATATATATATATATATATATATAAATGGAGATAGTTAAACAGTTAAAAGATTTAAAAAGTAAATGAAATTGGAAGGAAACCCCACATTGCACAGTTTACTAACATATGAAAAGGCTAGAACGCAAGATGAAAATCAGGACGTGGGAACAGATGGATAGTTAAAGGTTAAAACATCAACGACCTGACAGAAGGTTGCAAAGGCCAATTAGTATTACTTAAAATGTACCAAATTGGGTCCACTGACGGCACTAATCATCATAGCTAGGCAACAGCTTGAGTTTATGGAGAGAAATCGAAAGAAAACTCTACAACTCCGGGATAATAGACTAATCAATTAAAGGAAGGCAAGTGGCCCGACCCCAATGGTCAATCACTTATTCAAGGTTTAACCATTCTACCTAAAAATCAAATGCTATCTCTTTTTCTCTGACCTTTACATACAAACCATTAACAAGTTAATTTTGAACTGAACTGAGTTTTTAATTTCAACATTTCAGAAAAAGAAAGAGAACTTGGTGCATTTGATGATGTCGTCAAAGAAAATATTTTTTCTAAAAATGATGAAATATTGCACGAGCATGTGAATAACAATTTCTTCCATTTCTAATGTTCACGTTTCACAATAGTGAAATTAATGATCTCACGATCTTTATACATTCAGTAAAAAAAAAAAAAAACTTTGGACACAATCGAAACATTGAAGAATTCTTATCTTTTTTCGGCCGGCATTAATTGGAAAAATGTCATTCGTGTTCTTTCGTTAGCACAACTGTTAGGAACAGTTTTATGACATCACTATACTTTTAAAAAATCAAAAATTTTTTGCTTAAATTTATATCGATCAGCAATTTTTTATAACAGCATATTTTATTTTTAATAAATACGGCAGTTTCTAGTCTATTGTAGGACACAGGCCTCTGACATGGCCTTATTCATATTTGTGGTTGGGCCATTTCATCACCGCGTTGGCCATAGCAGATTGGTAATGAAGATCGCTCACAGGAAACACATCTCGTATGGGTAGCCTTGACTGATACAAATTTCCTGATAATGGCAATAAACAAATCCTTTCACCTCGTTAAGAGATCCCAACTCAGAAAGGATATATATATATATATATATATATATATATATATATATATATATATATATATATATATATAGAAACATCGACCCCACATAAAAGTGGGAAAAGATGTAGACAAAGAAGATATATATATATATATATATATATATATATATATATATATATATATATATATATATATATATATATATATATATATATATATATATATATATATATAATTTGTGTGTGTTCTGGGTAAAGCCCTCTATTCAATGTATCCCCTTGGGATAGCGTTGATGCCCCACTCTTCTTTCCATAATGCTACAATTTGTTTAAATTCACGTCCACAGGGTTATTATTACTATCATTACTTGCTAAGCTACAACCCTAGTTGGAAAAGCAGAATGCTATAACACCAAGGGCTCCAACATGGAAAGTACCCAAGTGAGGAAAGGAAATATGGAAATAAACTACAAGAGACGTAATTAACAATCATAATAAAATATTCTATGAACTGTAACAACATTGAAATAAATATTTCATATATACACTAAAAACGTCAAAAGAAAGAGAAAAGAGAAATAAGATTGAATATTGTGCCCGAGTGTATCATTCAGCAAGAGAATTTAATCCCATAACAGTGGAAGACTAGAGAACAACGGTTTATTTTGGAGTGTCCCGGAAGAGTTATTTACCATAGCTATTGTAATTATTCTACCCTTACCGAGAAGAAAGTACCTACTGAACAACTACAGTGCAGTAGGTTCTAACAGAAACATTGCTTGCCCATAGGAGTAACAGTTAAGAGTCTTAGATGCACTTTCTTAGCATTAAGTCATAAAATCTACTATTCCGAGACAACACCAATATGCAATGCGGCGAAGTAAAATAGGGGCCAGTTTTAACGACTTCAAGCTCAGAGGAAGTAGGCTAGAGTATTGGTGTAAGATGAGTTGGTCAAACATCGAGGCAAAAAACTATTCCAATATCGAAATCCCTCGACCCTTAGAACGAACACCCAAGTGAAACTCATTTTAACATAAATGCTTCTATCCGGGCCAGGATTTGAATATGTCTCTGAACTGAAATAAATATAGAGTGATTCTACGATCCAGACTATAACCTGATTGTAAAGCCTGATCAGTAGAGTCTACATTTTACTCGAGGTCGCGGGAAATCGATATCAAAATCGGATTCTGGTTTAGTACCAAAATACATAAACACACACACACTATATATATATATATATATATATATATATATATATATATATATATAAATATATATATATATATATATATATATATATATATATATATATATACAGTATATATTATTTTCCTTTGCATCCGGGGTAAAAAAAAAAAACACTAATTTGTTGATAGGTATGTTAAAGAAATAGTGAACTATTAAAGGCAAAAAGACACAGACGTAAGATGGAAGGTAGATGGAAAAGAGCCAAATCCTTACAAGCCAGAAATCTATATAATAAGGCCAGAAATGACTATAACATCCTGTTAGAAAAAACGAAAAGAAAATTCTACAACGGCGAATGTAAAAAAACTAATAACATGAAGGACTTTCATAAAAACCTTGATGATTTGATGGGATTAAAGAAAAAATATGTCTTGCCTGACAATGTTTGTGCAGAGAGTTTTGCTATATTCTTTAGTGAAAAAATTGATAAAATCTATAGAGGCTTCCCCCAAAATCACTTGGAGGGACAGTCAGCTATGCCAGTGAAGGAGGGAAAGAAGTTAATAAAATTTAGGGAGATAAATATGTGCGACTTGTTAAAGGTTATGAGAGAGATGAAGAATACATATTGTGGAAACGACCCTTTCCCAAACAGTTCAATAAGTGAAGCTCCAAACAAACAAGTCGTATATAATATTTACCTGAACATAATTAACCTAAGTATATCGCAATCCTGTTTTCCTAGCTGTGAAAAAACTGCGTTGATCAAACCAATTTACAAAGGGAAAGGTGATGTAAACGAGCTAAATTCATATAGGCCCATTTCAAATTTATCCTACATGTCAAAGCTTATTGAAAAAGTCATAAGTGAGCAATTGTGGGCGCATATTGACGAGTTAGAGGTATTCCCGGAAAATCAATCGGCCTACAGAGCTAATCATTCTACAGAAACTACTTTGTGCTCAATAATGAATGATATGATAGGTCTTCTTGATGGGGGAAAGTGTGGAATTTTAATTATGTTAGATCTTAGTGCTGCTTTTGACACTGTTGTGCACGAATACTTACTTGACGACTTGAAGTCTATTGGAGTGACTCAGGAAGCACTGAAATTTTTGCGAAGTTACCTAGTGAACAGGAAGACTATTGTAGAAGTTTCTGGAAACCGATCCAATGAGAGAATACTTATGAAGGGTGTACCACAGGGTAGTGTCCTGGGCCCTATCTTGTTTAACATATATACTATCGAGCTATCACACATCTTGAAAAAACAAAAAGTGGGTTTTAAACTATATGCAGATGATACTCAGTTTTACCTCTCAATTTCAACAACACAAGATACAGGGAAGAAAATTGATGAGATAATGACTGAAATAAAAACATGGATGCAGAGGAAAAAGCTCAAATTAAATGATGATAAAACAGAATGTATGTTTTTCGGCACAAGGGTGGCTTTGAAGAATTACCAGTTAATTCAAAGTATAAAAATTGGTGATGCTGATGTTGGGATTGTGCCTGTTGTGAAAAATTTGGGTGTACTGATAGACTGTAATTTGTTAATGAAGGACCAAGTTGTGAACACAGTGAAAGTGTGTAACTATCACCTGAGAAACATAGCATTTATTAGAAAATATTTAACAGAGGGCAGTACAAAAATTTTAGTGGTGAGTCATGTAATATCAAGGCTTGATTATTGCAATTCTCTGTACTACAAATTGCCCAATACACTACCGCTAGAGAGTTAGGGGGTCCTTTGACTGGCCAGACAGTACCATATTGGATCCTTCTCTCTGGTTACGGTTCTTTCCCTTTGCCTACACAGACATCGAATAGTCTGGCCTATTCTTTACAGATTCTACTCTGTCCTCATACACCTGACAACACTGAGATTACTAAACAATTCTTCTTCACCCCAGGGGTTAACTACGGCAATGTAATTGTTCAGTGGCTACTTTCCTCTTGGTAAGGGTAGAAGAGACTCTTTAGCTATGGTAAGCAGCTCTTCTAGGAGAAGGACACTCCAAAATCAAACCATTGTTCTCTAGTCTTGGGTAGTGCTATAGCCTCTGTACCATGGCCTTCCACTGTCTTGGGTTAGAGTTCTCTTGCTTGAGGGTACACTCAGGCACACTGTTGTATCTAGTTTCTCTTTCTCTTGTTTTGTTGAAGTTTTTATTGTTTATATAGGAAATATTTATTTAAATGTTGTTACTATTCTTAAAATATTTTATTTTTCCATGTTTCCTTTCCTCACTGAGCTATTTTCCCTGTTGGGGCCCCTGGGCTTATAGCATCCTGCTTTTCCAACTAGGGTTGTAGCTTAGCATTTAATAATAATAATAATAATAATAAGGAAGCTTCAAAATGTGCAAAACCGGGCGGCTAGACTGATAAAAGGCATTAAATTTCGGGAGAGAATAACTCCTGCACTGATCGATCTACATTGGTTACCTGTTAAGGCTAGGATTGAATTTAAAATTTGCTTGTTGACTCACAAAGCACTTACAGGTGATAAGCCTAAATATCTTCGTGATTGCTTGATCCCCTACCCTGAAGCTACCAGCGCCACTGTAAGAGTTAGACATGCAGATGACCCACATAGACTATTCGAAATTAGTGTGAATCATGCAATAGGAGGAAGAACGTTCAGTTATGCTGCACCGAGACTCTTTAACGACCTTCCACTCGATGTCAAGAATAGCACAAATGTGGCTGCCTTCAAGAAAAACCTGAAGACTTATCTTTTTAGAAAGTGTTATAATAGTGACCTGAAAACTATTAAGCCTGAATACAAATGCTAGCGAAATAACTGATAACGATACAGAGCAAAATATTAACTGGAAAGGAATTATTTTTTCATACACCAAGGCCCGCCTGAACAGACCTTTAGTGTTTGATGGAGGGCGAGAAATAAACCTCTAAAAGTAAAAGTAAAAGTAGAAATAATTGTAGTTTTCAGAGTTATCCACTCCTCATCTCGTTATACAATATACTTCCGTATCTATAAATTGTATAGAGCTCAGATATGTCTTATATCTTCTCTGAAAATAGGAGAAAAAAACATTTCACTGTCTCTTCCACAGTGAAGACAGAGTCAAGCGACCAACCTAACAAGTAGATTTTGGGAATGTTATATAAAGATACTTCGAGTGTCAAGATGCTGTCATCCACGAAAGGTACCTATTCATAGCACTTACTGTCACGTAGAAATTGACAGTCATTTTCAAAATAAATGCAAATAATATTAATGGAAACTTATTTCTTTTGACAATGAGGGCATACAATATACCTTAAAATAAATCATATCCACTCATTATTCTCCTTATTTCCAGTATTCTCAGTCTTAATCTGTATATTCCTAACGCATATCTGATGCATTACTCCCTTAACCAAAGGGAATTAACCCCCAAAAATCATATATCAACAAACTCTCTGAAAACTACATCAAGTATCAATGAATGTATTTGTTTAGGAAATTAAAATTAATCGTCACCTTCATCTCCTCCTACGCCTATTAACGTAAAGGGCCTCGGTTAGATTTCGCCAGTTGTGCTGGGCGTTATATCTTAGCAAACCAAGTTTGCCAACAGTTATATAAAATGAACAAACACAAAAATTAAATAAACAATCAAATAAATCTTAAATTAATAAAAAAACGTAAGTTTTTTTTCGATTCCAATCATGAATTCGCCGAAAGTAGCTTCGTTAATAAAATTAGCAAGGCAAAATGTATTTCAAAGTCTTAATTGGGCCTAATGACCGAATTATAACGCTTCGAACTAATCTGAACGATTTCTGGTGACAAATGAAGC